>NC_092172.1:407328-629120 GCF_045791955.1 Oncorhynchus clarkii lewisi | reverse complement strand
TGCATTGACGATCACGTCTTTGCCAATGAAATATGCCTTTGTTTCCAATAATCTATGGTCTCTCCAACAATGGCGACATAACCGAATGCTGGATGAAAGAAGTTTACAATGTTTGGAAAAACATGTTGATGACTAGCAGCTTCCTAGATGATTTGACCTCCAAAAACAGATACACACTATCCGTGTGGAGGAAAACCAGTCAAAACGCACCACTATCAGACCAATATTGGTGCAAAGCACTGAGTCACTTTTTCCCAGTACACACCCTTACATAAGGTTTAGATGGGCTATTCCTTGGACTTTTCCAACTTGATGTGCTGGACAGGCTATTCCAACCTGCAACTTGTACTTTTTTTCATGGGTGTGAGTCACACCATCTGCCCAACCAATCTGAAAACAGCTCCACATTCTACCCCATGAGTGAACATTTGGTATGTGGCAAAACGTTTCACAAGCATTGAAGCGGTACAGCTAAAAGGAGCTGCTAAAAGTAAAGTAACTGCAGTGGACGGCAACCTGCTGTTGCTTTTTGGTTATTTCGGAGAACATCCTTTAGTCTTTTTAAGAGTTATGTTTCATAACTTAAACGTGCAGGTAGTGCCTATAATTATGTATACTATGCCCTGAATAGGGACCCATAATGAAAACAAACATCTCTTCACAGGTAACAAGTTGGTCCATATTGTGTAAGAAAACAATACACCAATTTACTATAATAAATCAAGATGTACGCTTTATGCCTTCAAGGTGTAATCCCAAAACTGCTGATAGGGTTATGATAGTGAGCACTAGTAGGTATCAAGGTATGTAAACATGTATACCCTGATTTCTGAAGTGACCCAATGGCAGCAGTTTGCAACTGAGCATTTGTTGGTAATATCTAGGGAAATACATTTATGCCACATTGGGTTCCATTCACAGTATTTTGAGCTAATCCATATCCAAAACAAATCCAGTGTTGAGTAAATGTGGGAAAGGTTCATTTGGGTGAAATTCGTAAATTGCAGTTCTCAACGCTGAGCAGATTTCCTTAAATATGCCTACATTTCCGCAGAATAAAATGTGCTTTTCATTCGTTGAAGGCTGTCCTATCTAGCCAATACACACGACGTTTATTTTGTGGAAGCGTACATTGCATAAAAAGCAGTTGGTAACTAATGGAATATTTCAGCAACTGCAATCAAGGCCTAGCCAAACGCTACACTAAAGAGACGGTGCTACAAGCAATACGACCACCGTAAATACGTACATGTGCTTATTATAGGGATGTTGTGTACGAGGGCACACAAACTGTTGTGTACGGAAAAACGTACAGTTCAGAAATACTAGTTGTATCGGCGACATGCCTACCCTGTGCCGCAGGCAACATCCAGTATCCTTTGCACACCGTGCTGTTTTAGCAGGGACACCACCCAGCTTTTGTATTCTTCCGTTCTACTCCGCGTGTCTCCGATGTACAGCTGCCACACCTTTGCTGCTTTTCCGTCGGCATATTGATCAGGAAGCCCCACGGAAGCAACGCCGAGAGAACGCGTCCGAAACACACTGTCGACTGACATTCTTTATCTTCAGGGATCACACTGCTACTTTGTGCAGAAATATCAAATTCTAGACTAATGGAATATTTATGAAAATAGTGAGGCACGTATTATATATTGGATATCCGTATTTTTCGTCTAGCCTTTCTCCACCTAAATCTTAACGGTGTTATTATTATTTATACTAGCTAGAGATAAACTGGAAGCGAAACTTTAGCCCAATGAGACGCCTGTATACTCACGCCTTCTTTCTGATTGGACACGGCGTAGTCCTCACGTCAACATTGAGGAGTTCAATTAATGTCCGGGCATCTGCTGGTAAAGCGGGTTAGCATTGACTGCGTTCTATTTCAAATGCAAAAAGTAATGCTGTTGATAAAAAAGGGTTTATCTGCCTTAATGAAAACAAGTTTGAAAATGTGAAGAAGTATTTTATGGAAAAAATATGTATTTTTATGAAGGAAGCATAATTTTGCCTAAGTGGCTCAGATTACTGTTCGATTCGAAGAGGCGCTCCTCACTCACCGCTGTTCCTATCGCGGGCCATATCCTAGTGCACTGCGGCACAGGTTAATAAAAGTCCCTCAATCGTATGAGGTGATGAAACATGGATCAAAATTCTCCGCCCTAAATCTAGTATTTCATCAGTTGTATGAAAGTAAAACAGATGTTGATGCCGCTGAATGAAATGTGTGGTTAATGCTGAATTTAAGTGAAACATTTGAGTGAAACATTTATTTGTAGCCTATTATAGTTATAAGCAATTAATTAATTAAAGTAGTTTTTCAAAGTCCACAATACACAAACTATGTAGGCCTAACCACTATCAAACGTTTTCAATTACACCATTTGTCTATTTGATGTTTTTTTTATTAGTCTGCAAAAATGTACAGCACAACATTAAATTGTTTATGGGGCAGGTTTTCTCTACACACCCAACTGTCTGTAGGAAAGTAGACACCTCCTATGCTGATTGGCCAGTAGACTTCACCACAGACCCTCCACCCTCTGGTTCAGGCAGATCCGGTACTATCCAGGCCAGGGTAAAGGTTTGGGTAGGTTACTTTCTAAATGTAATCCGTTACCGTTACTAGTTACCTGTCCAAAATTTGTATCTGTAATGTACCTTTTGGATTACTCAAACTCAGTAACGTTATCTGATTACATTCAGTTACTTTTAGATTACTTTCCCCCTAATAACAGGCATTAGAAGACATGTTGCCAATTGAATGACATCTATGGCAGAATAAATCAATGTTAAAGTGTACACACACACATATACATATACACATATATATATATATATCATTTATAAGTCCAAAAATTGATGTAGCAACTTCAGATTGTCCCTTTAAGTCTATCAAAGTGTGCAAATTTGAGCATGTCTCCATTGACCTATGTTTTTTTTCCCCAGCATGAATTAGATTGAGCAATAAAAATCCCACTTTTATTACGTAGGCTGGGATCCGCACTATGCATCTTTTGCAAGAGCGCATTCTTCACTGGCTGTCCACTGGCATCAAAAACAATGATTGATAGGCAGCTTAAACTTCTTGAATTCAACCATTATTGGGTTCAAATACACATTTACATTTGTGAACAGCCATCCACAACAACCACAATCCGTAAGGCGCAAATAGCTAAATTAAAGAGCAGCAGTGAGATTAACATCAATGCGCTATGTAGGTATCAATAATAAGTGATATCTGTATCGCCATAGACTACACCACAAATTGGATAATCTTTGGATGCTGACAGCTGTCGCACAATTCGAAGATATAGCTTGGACTGTAGCCCACAAAAGCCTATTCCTGCTCTTTTCCCGCGATCCATCAAACACATTTGGTGTGTCATCATAGTGGTCAATGACTTGTGGAAGTGGAACAAACTTGAACTTGCGCCTTTTTTCAATGCTGATTTGAATGTTATTGAGAAAATAGAGAAGTGTCATATTTTATTTTTCTTCTTCCATCATTCTTAAATGGAAGAAGTTGGAAGCACCAAGATTCTTCATAGAGCTGGCCACCCGGCCAAACTGAGCATTTGGGGGAGAAGGGCCTTGGTCAGGGAGGTGACCAAGAACTCGATGGTCACTCTGACAGAGCTCAAGAGTTCCTCTGTGGAGATGGGAGAACCTTCCAGAAGGACAACCATCTCTGCAGCACTCCACTAATCAGGCCTTTATGGTAGAGTGCCCAGACGGAAGGCATTCCTCAGTAAAAGGCACATGATAGCTCACTTGGAGTTTGCCAAAAGGAAACTAAAGACGCTCAGACCATGATGAAGCAAAGATTGAACTCTTTGGCCTGAATGCCAAGCGTTATGCCTGGAGGAAACCTGGCACCCTCCCTACGGTGAAGCATGGTGGTGCCAGCATCATGCAGTGGGGAGGTTTTTCAGAGGTCAGGGACTGGGAGTCTAGTCAGGATCAAGGGAAAGATGATCGGAGCAAAGTACAGAGAGATCCTTGATGAAAACCTGCTCCAGAGAGCTCAAGATATCACACTGGAGTGAAGGTTCACCTTCCAACAGGAAAACGATCCTAAGCACACAGCCAAGACAACACAGGAACGGCTCCGCGACAAGCCTCTGAATATCGTTGAGCGGCCCAGTCAGAGCCCGGACTTGAACCCGATCGAACATCTCTGGAGAGACCTTAAAAATAGCTGTACAGCAACGCTCCCCATCCAACCTGACAGAGTTTGAGAGGATCTGCAGAGAAGAATGGAAGAAACTTCCAAATACAGTTGTGCCGAGCTTGCAGCGTCAAACCCAAGAAGACTTGAGGCTGTTTCCGTTTTTGTTTTTGTTGATACATTTGCAAAAATTTCTAAAATCCTGTTTTTGCTTTGCCTGCTCAGCACACATTTGGGGGCAGCCCTGGTATGTACACTTACAGATGCATGTACACAACACACATGGGTGCATTGACATGCATGAACCCAAACACATACACGACAGTGTACATACCAGGGCAAATGCTTACAGTACGTTCTTAACTCTGTTACACTTATGACTTCACATTACATAGCCTACTCACAAACACACACAGTACAGTTTAGCACTGTACTATGACCAAACTATATAAATGTGTCCAGATACACACAACACAATACAGTGCTGCATTAAGAACACAAAGTACATACCCTCTTACCCCAATTATGGAGTATTCCTTCATGTTCTAAATGTCCTTAAACACTTGCTTTTATTTGTTAAATGCTTCAGTCCTTTTGCTTCTGGTGCTGCTATTGAGCCAAAAAGGGGTCCCTTAACTGGACAGAAATCTTGGTATTTCATTTGACAGAAAGGGGCACACTTCCCCACACACAATCAGAAAGCAAACATTGTTCGCCTAAAACTATTAAAAGTATTTCTGTGGTTTTATGAGATAATATGTTCCTATTCTATCATATACTGTATGTATACTTGAACTTAACTAGACTGTATCTACTACCTCAAGGCTTTGGGAGTAAAAGGCTTTTGAAGCACAGGCCAGTCCAACCTGCTACTCTCGCAGGTTGGACTGGTTATCCAAGGTTATCATTTTAAAACGCAGGTTGCAGGTTGGACTGGTTATCCAAGGTTATCATTTTAAATCGCTAATTTGTCATTAGAAAACCATTTTGCAATTATGTTAGCATAGCTGAAAACTGTTGTCCTGATTTAAGAAGCAATAAAAGCATTTCCTTTCCAGTTTTTTCATCAACCTGACTGAGCTGGAATCTATGGCTTAGTTAGTCACCGTGTGTGTGTGTGTGTGTGTGTGTGTGTGTGTGTGTGTGTGTGTGTGTGTGTGTGTGTGTGTGTGTGTGAGAGATAATATGGCTATTGCTGGCAGGATCAATGGCACTCAGCGTTGACAGAAAACATATACATTTAAATTTTGTAATTGAATTTGGAAATGTAATATTCCCAGGTTTTGATGCAACACTCACAATGCAAATAGGAAGAATGAGAGGCAGTTCATTTCTTGTCATATTCTTATTTTCCTGTCATATTCTCTTTTGCAAGTCTTTCTTTATTTTGTAGACGATTATACAATTATCAAAAAATAAAAGGATGACATAGTGCGAGTCATTGTGTTATAGGCAGCATCAGAATGACTAGGCACTTTATTTCTGCCGGCTCATGATTGATTTCTGTTACTAATGTGCTACTAGAAGGTGTGGCTGTTTGCCTGCTAAGGAGCTTCTGGTACAGTCATAAAAAACATGCCAAGATTCATTTTTTTGTTTTGATAATCCATTTAAGATGGGGACTTAAAAAATATATACACTACCGTTCAAAAGTTTGGGGTCACTTAGAAATGTCCTTGTTTTTGAAAGAAAAGCAAAAGATTTTGTCCATTAAAATAACATAAAATTGATCAGAAATACAGTGTAGACATTGTTAATGTTGTAAAGGAGTACTGTAGCTGGAAACTGAAGATTTGTTATGGAAAATCTACATAGGCGTACAGAGGCCCATTATCAGCAACCATCACTCCTGTGTTCCAATGGAACGTTGTGTTAGATAATCCAAGGTTATCATTTTAAAACGCTAATTTGTCATTAGAAAACCATTTTGCAATTATGTTAGCATAGCTGAAAACTGTTGTCCTGATTTAAGAAGCAATAAAAGCATTTGTGGGTTCGATTACAGGCTCAAAATGGCCAGGAACAAGACCTTTCTTCTGAAACCCATGCGAGAAATTGCCAAGAAACTGAAGATCTCATACAATGGTGTGTACTACTCCCTTCACAGAACAGCGCAAGCTTGCTCTAACCAGAATAGAAAGAGGAGTGTGAGGCCCCGGTGCACAACTGAGCAAGAGGATAAGTACATTAGGGTGTCTAATTTGAGAAATAGACGCCTCACAAGTCCTCAACTGGCAGCTTCATTAAATAGTACCCGCAAAACACCCGTCTCAAAGTCAACAGTGAAGAGGCGACTCTGGGATGCTGGCCTTCTAGGCAGAGTTGCAAAGAAAAAGCCATATCTCAGACTGGCCAATAAAAAATAAAAAATTAAGATGGGCAAAACAACAGACACTGGACAGAGGAACTCTGCCTAGAAGGCCAGCATCCAGGTTGCATCTTCACTGTTGACGTTGAGGTGTTTTGAGAGTACTATTTAATGAAGCTGCCAGTTGAGGACTTGTGAGGCGTCTATTTCTCAAACTAGAAATAACAATCTAAATTAACAATATTTTGGAAATAATTTTGTTTTCAAATAATGTGGCCATTCTTGAAAAAGGGGTGAGACATTGTTACTAATTTGTAAATAAGGCCAGTTTGTTATTTAGAATTATTTATTTATGTTTTTAGAGGGAGAAAAACCAAAAACCTACAGTTATATCATGGGTCTCCCAGTTGAGGCTAGCACAGGTATTGAACCAGCATCTGTAACAATACAGCTTGCAAAGCCATGCAGTGTCTTAGACCATTGCGCCACTCAGGTGCTGTACAACATGACTGGTCGGGAGTGGGGTACAGTACTACAGTAAGAGCAAAATAATCATAACAAAATAAATAAAACCTTAGTGTAAAAACAGTTTTAGTAAGTAGTACTGAAGTTGAGCACAATTATCCATTTCTATTTAGGTTTATGTTGCCCATTCATTGTCAGTTAGAGACACAGTAGGATCCAAAAGCATAATCGGTTCTCTAACCCTTGCGCTGGTCTGGAGCAATGAAGTGGTGAAGCAGGGTAGAGTACTAAACCACAAATTACCTCTAAGTACCGCAGCATCTCTTCCAGGCAGTCAGGTGTGTTAGTTGGGGCTGGGGCCCTCGAGGACTGGAATTGCCCACCAATCAGGCCCTCGAGGACTGGAATTGCCCACCCCTGGTCTAAAAGCTAGCCGCTAGCTTTACTCATAGGCAAACCTGGCACAGTTAGCCACTTTGCTAAGTACGACCAGGTGAGCAACATGATTATAGCTGGTAACAAATTATGTGTCAGCATTCTTAACAGAAGACAAGGGACCGTTCTGATAATCAAAGTAACTAAATCACGTGTGTTTGAGTGACTGGTCAAGTCAAGTAGCTCACAGTGTAATTGTCACAGATTGTGGCAAGGGTTCATATCTTTTGTAAGTTTTTTTACCCTTTGAAATGTAGAATTACATTTATTGTGTTGAGAAGGGAAGTGCAGCCAACAGCTTGAAAATGCATTTAATAAGGAGCTACGTCTTTCTTCAGCCCTGCAGACAAACACACTGCTGTGCCCTAATTATCATATTGCATTGGCTATATTACATGTATGTGTACAGCTACAATGTAATCTTTGTATGCATTTTCATAATCATCTACATATGCGTTATTTGACTCCACAGCAGTGGATCGTTTTTCCCTCAAATAAAAACCTCACTCGAGTGGGATTAGTAGTATGATATCTCACCATTTCCAGGTTTACCACCTTAGTGGATTATGCCACTAGTCAGTGATAGCATTAAGGGGTAAATTACAGGTATTTTTCAAGACCACAAGCTTCTTCAGCTTAATTATTTTTTTACAATGTATAAACTTGGATGTTGTATAATAATCCTACATCTTTATGTCTGTGAAAGCACATGGATGTGTGTGAAACGGATAGGCAGAATTTTGGAATATATGCAAAAAAAGTGTCTTGAATTTTGTGTAACTTTAGCAGGCTAACCTAATCAAGGATGCATCTTGCAATATATACTTAACAAAAATACAAATGCAACATGGAAAGTGTTGGTCCCATGTTTCATGAGCTGAAATAAAAGATTTCAAAATTAAAAGATTTTAAAATGTAAAATACCCACAAAATTATTATTTCTCTAAAATGCTGTGCACAAATATGTGTTTACATCCCTGTTAGTGAGCACTTCTCCTTTACCAAGATAATCCATCCACCTGACAGGTGTGGCATATCAAGAAGCGGATTAAACAGCATGATCATTACACCTTGTGCTGGTGACAATAAAAAGCCACTCCAAAATATGCAGTTACCACAGATGTCCCAAGTTTTGCGAGAGCGTGCAATTGGCATGCTGACTGCAGGAATGTCCACCAGACCAGTTGCCAGATAATTTAATGTTAATTTCTCTTCAACGTTGTTTTAAAGAATTAGGCAGTACGTCCAACTGGCCTCAAAACCGCAGACCATGTGTAAAGAAACCAGCCCAGGACCCCAAGATCCGGCTTCTCCACCTACCGGATGATCTGAGACGAGACCAGCCAACCAGACAGCTGATGAAACTGTGGGTTTGCATAATCAAATAACTTCTGCACAAACTGTCAGAAACCATCTCAGGGAAGCTCATCTGCGTGTTTGTCGTCCTCACCAGGGCCTTGACTTGACTGTAGTTCGGCTTCGTAGCCGACTTCAATGGGGATATGCTCACCTTTGATGGTCACTGGCATGCTGGAGAAGTGTGCTCTTCAGGGATGAATCCCAGTTTCAACTGTACCGGGTAGATGGCAGACTGGAATGTTGTCCCACTCCTCTTCAATGTCTGTGTGAAGTTGCTGGATATTGGCGTTGTGTGGGCGAGCGGTTTGCTGATGTCAACGTTGTGAACAGAGTGCCCCATGGCGGCAGTGGGGTTATGGTATGGGCAGGCATAAACTATGGACAATTAATACAATTGCATTTTATCAATGGCAATTTGAATGCATAGAGAAGAGATACCGTGACGAGAATCTGAGGCCCATTGTCATTCCATTCATCTGCTGCCATCACCTCATGTTTCAGTATGATAATGCATGGCCCCATGCCCCAAAGATCTCTACACAATTCCTGGAAGCTGAAAATGTCCCAGTTCTTCCACGGCCTGCATACTCCCCAGACCTGGTGAGCATGTTTGGGATGGTCTGTATATGACAACGTGTTGCAGTTCCTGCCAATATCCAGCAACTTCACACAGGCATTGAAGAGGACCTGGCCACAATCAATAGCCTGATCAATTCTATGTGAAGGAGTTGTATCGCGCTGCATGAGGCAAATGGGGGTCACACCAGATACTGACTGGTTTTCTGATCCACGCCCTTAACTTTTTTGTAAGGTATCTGTGACGAACAGATGCATATCTGTATTCCCAGTCAAGTAAAATCGATAGATTAGAGCCTAACTGATTTCCTTATATGAACTGTAACTTAGTATAATCTTTGAAATTGTTGCATTTATATATCTGTTACAGACCAAGGGTAATAAACCTTAAAGTTTGAGGTTTTAGAAACTCCCTCCTAGTGCAGGCCTGGGCAATTCCAGTCCCCAGGGGCCTGATTGGTGTCACACCCCATCCCTAGCAAACACAGCTGATTTAAACTAATTGCATTTTGAATTGAAGATCATGGTTAGTTGATTATTGGAGTCAGGTGTGTTAGCTGGGGCGGGGGCAAAAGTGTGACACCAATCAAGCCCCTGAGGACTGGAGTTGCCCAGGCCTGCTAGTGGCTAAATTGACCTGTTTAGCAAATAAGATTGGATGATGGCGCTACCGTTTAAGGTTTCTGATAAATTGATGTGTTATTTTGTTAGTAGATTATAAATGACTTGCGGTAGCCAGGTAGCTAATTGTGCCAGGTTTGCCTATAAGAAAAGCTAGCATGTTAAAGGTCTAAACCTCTGGTCTAAGCAAAAGTTCATGAGTAAGGACCCTGGACTGGGGCTTTGTTTACACCCTGCATATTAGTCTAGATAAGGGTAAAATTTCACCCACACCATACTGGTCTAGACTGCCCCCAAGTCCAGCAGACTGAGGCCTCCCCGGTTAGATACCAAAGGTTAGCATTTTCACCTTTGTCCTCCTGTCCCTCCCTGTAACCTCATTTTGACAAAAGTAAATATTTACCTGACATGTTCTGTTTAGGATTGGTAAGGAAATTAATGATTAGTAATTGCTGCAAGTATAGCCTAAAAGGTCATTTAGGGACGCTTTACAAAAATAGTAAAAATACATGATGTACGTGGAATTATACAGATAAGAGAGCAGGATACATTTGCCAGTATGCATCACAAACAACCTTTTGGTGTATCTTTTTTGTTAACTTTTATTATGGCATTATTGTCAAATAAACCTGAAATCTCCCTAACCTTCAGTCCACGTTATCTGATTCAAGTTTTAATGTCACGTGCTCAAGTACAGTGAAATGCCCTTGTAACCAACAATGTGTAACGGCTTTCTTCCTGGGAAGAAGAGGAGGACCAAAATGCAGCGTGGTTGAAGTTCATGGTTCTTTAATAAGAGACACTTAACATGAACAAACTACAAAACAATAAATGTGGCAAAACCAAAACAGCCCTATCTGGTGCAACAAAGACAGAAAACAACCACCCACAAATCCCAACACAAAACAGGCTACCTAAATATGGTTCCCAATCAGAGACAATGACTAACACCTGCCTCTGATTGACGACCATATCAGGCCAAACATAGAAATAGACAAACTAGACACACAACATAGAATGCCCACCCAGCTCACGTCCTGACCAACACTAAAACAAGGAAAACACAAAAGAACTATAGTCAGAACGTGACACAATGCAGCAATCAATATCAATGTAGCACTAAAAATAACATGATAGAACAATAGCACACACTAAATTATAAGTTACAATAAGTTATAGAGGTAGATACACTATAAATAAAAAAGCATGTGGACATCCCATCAAATTAGTGGATTATCCTATTTCAGCCACACCTGTTGCTGACAGGTGTATAAAATTGACCACACAGCCATGCAACCTCCATAGACAAACATTGGCAGTAGAATGGCCTGGCTGAATAGCTCAGTGACATTCAATGTTGCACTGTCATAGGATGCCACATATCTACAAGTCAGTTCATCAAATTTATGCCCTGCTAGTGCTGCCCCGGTCGACTGTAAGTGCTGTTATTGTGAAGTGGAAATGTCTAGCCACAACGGCTCAGCCACGAAGTGGTAGGTCACACAAGCTCACAGAAAGCGACCACTGAGTGCTGAAGCGTGTAGCGCATAAAATCTTCTTCGGTAGCAACACCACTACCAAGTTCCAAACTGCCTCTGGAAGCAACGTCAGAACAAGAACTGTTCAGCTTCATGAAATGGGTTTCCATGGCCGAACATCCGCACACCAGCCTAAGATCACCATGAGCAATGCCAAACGTCGGCTGGTGTGGTGTAAGCTCGCCCCCATTGGACTCTGGAGCTGTCACGCCCTGACCTTAGAGAGCCTTTTTATGTCTCTATTTGGTTTGGTCAAGGTGTGATTTGGGTGGGCATTCTATGTTTTGTATTTCTTTGTGGTTGGCCGAGTGTGGTTCCCAATCAGAGGCAGCTGTCTATCGTTATCGTTATCGTTGGGAATCATACTTAGGTGCCTTTTTTTTTCTCCCCCACCTGTGTTGTGGGATCTTGTCCTTGTATTGTTGCTGTTGAGTCCTACAAGGCTGTACGTTTCGTTGGTTCTCGCGGTCCTGTTTAATTATTCATTAAAGAATATGATTAACCTACCCCACGCTGCATCTTGGTCTAATTCCACCAACGTTACAGAAGATCCCACCACAAAAATACCAAGCAGCGTTTTCTGGAGGAGTGGACATGGGAGGAGATACTGGAAGGCAAGGGACCCTGGGCGCAGGCTGGAAAATATTGCCGTCCTAAGGAGGAAATGGAAGCAGCAAAAGTGGAACGGCGAAGATACGAGGAGTTGGCACGACGAAGCATGCACGAGAGGCAGCTCCAAAATGTTTTGGGGGGGACACACGGGGAGATTGGCGGAGTCAGGTTATAGACCTGAGCCAACTCCCCGTGCTCACCGTGGGGAGAGTGTGACTATACAGGCACCATGTTATGCGGCTCTGCGCAGTGTGTCTCCGGTGCGCATGTACAGCCCGGTGCGCTCTGTGCCAGCTCCTCGCATTTGTCGAGCTCGTAGCATTCGGTAATCGACCCTACACTGACTACGTCAGAGAAACAACTCGGAGGCTCCCTCCATGTATTCAAAAGTCAACACACACAACCAACAATTTCTGTCTACAACTCCCATGGTGTATAACATCATCTGGGTGTATCATTTAAACCTGTTAGGCCTAGGCAGAATACTGCCCTCTTTGGAGGAATTGCGTGCCCATAGTAAACTGAAAAAAAATCTGTCCAAAATTGCTAATATATGCATATAATAATTATTATTGGATAGAAAACACTATAAAGCTTCTAAAACCGTTGGAATTATGTCTGTAAGTATAGCAGAACTCACAGGGCAGGCATTCTTCCAAACTAGTTTTGGGATCATGAAAGTTGGGGCAACTTTGACGTGATCGCCCCCACCCTTCCCAACCAGCTATGGATCTGGGGACTATGTCTTCCACTAGATGTCCTCATTCAGTAGAGCGTTTAATCGTTCAAATCCCGCAAGTTTTGGCACTATGGGAGTGAATTGAGTGAGTGTCGCGAGAAAATACCTGTGCGTTAGGGCGCGAATTGGTCCCATCCATTCCTTTGTTCCAGCTCTCGGGAGGAGAAGTAACAATGACCGGTTGAATTGAGAATTGTTTTGTACGTTTAGGACATCCTAAAGCTTGATTCTGCACTTAGTTTGACCTGTTTAGTCGACATATAATATGTAATTTTGAAGTTTTGATGCGCAACTTTTCGGGACCAGAGGAATTTTTGGGTGCATTTCAGCTGATATTGCTAGCAGATGCTAATACAAAGACACAAGACTTGAAACCAAACAATGTTTTGGGTAAGTATGACCCCTTCCAGTACATTCTGAACGAAGACCATCAAAGGTAAGGGAATATTTATGTTGTAAATTTGGGTTTCTGTTGACTCCAACATAGCGGAGAAATATTGCTTATGTCTGAGCGCCGTCTCAGATGATTGAATAGTGAGCAATTTCTGTAACGTTAAAAAGAAATGTGACAAAGTGATTGCATTAAGAAGCAGTGTATCTTTCTAACTATATGTAGAACATGTATATTTAGTCAAAGTTTATGTCTATTTATGTTTTCTTGCGGCGCTATCTATAATTTCTACAGACTTTTTTGAGTATTTTCTGAACATGAGTTCAATGTAAATGGATATTTATGGATATAAATGGCATATTATTGAAAAATAAATATGTACTGTGTAACATGTCCTATTACTGATGAAGATTTTCAAAAGGTTAGTGAATGATTTATTTTTTTAATCCTGCTTTTATAATTGTATATTTTCTGGGACAAAATGGCTGCCTCTTGTCTTCGTTTCGGTGGTGGTCTAATATAAATATGTGGTGTGTTTTTGCCGTAAAACATTTAAAAAATCTGACATGCTGGGTAGATGAACATTTGAGGTATTGGACTTGTTAATGTGTGGAGGTTAAATATTTCTAAGAATATTTTTGCATTGCCTGCGCCACGGTTTGAGCTGAACGGGGGGGGCGGGGGGGTGGAGTTCCCCGGAACCCCTCGCGTCAACAGGTCATTTCAAATAGGCTGAATCCAACATTAAGGCCTCATGCTATCTTAGATTCCTCACACGGTGGAATCAATATGTTGTGTCTTGACTATCATTAAATGTGATTGACTGTTATTCTATAAAATAATTACATACCATGTTAAACAATTCCGTATTAAATTACTCATGTAACAATTCAATTTGTAGTAACATGGGGCACCACGGAAAAAAGTTATTTAACGTGTTACTATCTCCCGACTAAAGATATACAGTTGAAGTCGGAGGTTTACATAAACGTAGGTTGGAGTCATTAAAACTCGTTTTTCAACCACTCCACAAATTTCTTGCTAACAAACTGTAGTTTTGGCAAGTTGGGTTAGGACATCTACTTTGTGCATGACACAAGTAATTTATCCAACAATTGTTTACAGACAGATTATTTAACTTATAATTCTCTGTATCACAATTCCAGTGGGTCAGAAGTTTACATACACTAAGTTAACTGTGCCTTTAAACAGCTTGGAAAATTCCAGAAAATTATGTCATGGCTTTAGAAGCTTCTGATAGGCTAAGTGACATCATCATCAGTCAATTGGTGGTGTACCTGCAGATGTATTTCAAGGCCTACAGTAAAACGAGTCCTATATCGGCATAACCTGAAAGGCCGCTCAGCAAGGAAGAAGCCACTGCTCTAAAACAGCCATGAAAAAGCCAGACTGCGGTTTGCAACTGCACATGGGGACAAAGATCGTACTTTTTGGAGAAATGTCCTCTGGTCTGATGAAACAAAAATAGAACTGTTTGGCCATATTGACCATCATCATTATGTTTGGTGGAAAAAGGGGGAAGCTTGCAAGCCAAAGAACACCATCCCAACCGTGAAGCACGGGGTGGCAGCATCATGTTGTGGGGGTGCTTTGCTGCAAGAGGGACTGGTGCACTTCACAAAACAGATGTCATCATGAAGAGGAAAATGATGTGGATATATTCAAGCAACATCTCAAGACATCAATCAAGAAGTTTAAAGCTTGGTCGCAAATGGGTCTTCCAAATGGACAATGACCCCAAGCATAGTTCCAAAGTTGTGTCAAAATGGCTTAAGGACAAGAAAGTCAAGGTATTGGAGTGGCCATCACAAAGCCCTGACCTCAATCCCATACAAAATCTGTATGCAGAACTGAAAAAGCTTGTGCGAGAAAGGAGGCCTACAAACTTGATTCAGTTACACCAGCTCTGTCAGGAGGAATGGGCCAAAATGAACCTAACTTATTGTGGGAAGCTTGTGGAAGGCTACCCAAAACGTTTGACCCAAGTTAAACAATTTAAAGGCAATGCTACCAAATACTAATTAAGTGTATGTAAACTTCTGACCCACTGGGAATGTGATGAAATCGAAATAAAAGCTGAAATAAGTCATTCTCTCAACTATTATTCTGACATTTCACATTCTTAAAATAAAGTGGTGATCCTAAGACAGGGCCTTTTTACTAGGATTAAATGTCAGGAATTGTGAAAAACTGAGTTTAAATGTGTATGTAAACATCCAACTTCAACTCAATGTTAAGGGGACCGGTAGTAGTTTTACTACACATCCATGTGTCTTTTAAAGACGTTAATGAACCATCAATACTGGATCCGTAATATAGGAGTTGGACGTGAATGAATTTGCAAAACTTTAATAAACCTGAAAGCAGTGCTGTAACAAGGTTAATGTGTTAAAGTTTCAATAGTCTCTTTGATAGAAAGAAATCCGTTTTGGACCTTATCCAAATGATTCACCAGAAAAGGTAAATCTGACAATTTTAGCTTCTTAGTTAAATTGAACAAGATAATGATATCCAATCAGATAAAGAGTGGCTGGATATCAGAAGAGTAAACACTTGTTATAAATGTGAGACAATGTTGGGTCTCAACTGAATTTTTTAAATTAGATTCTATACCACCAAGGGTCACTTATTCTTGAGGGCTGAGACCACATGGGATTCCCGCGAAGGCTGTTAATACTGGAGTAGTACTGGGGAGTTGGACTCAATGAGCTTGTAAATGTCACGTCCTGACCTTAGAGAGCCTTTCTCTATTTGGTTAGGTCGGGGTGTGATTTGGGTGGGCATTCTAGTTTTTCTATTTCCTTGTTTGGCCTAGTATGGTTCCCAATCAGAGGCAGCTGTCTATTGTTGTCTCTGATTGGGGATCATACTTAGGTAGCCTTTTTTCCAATTGTGTTTGTGGGATCTTGTTTTTGGATAGTTGTTGTCTAGCCCTGCAGAACTTTACGTTCGGTTTTGTATTTTGTTGTTTTGTCTGAGTTGTTTTGTAACAGAAGATCCCACCACAAACGGATCTCATCTCCCAGCATCTGTCTTTACACGAAATACCCTATAGCCGCACTTGATAGTGTGTGCCCAGTGGAGAATCAGAGATGAGGGGCGGCACACATTGATAATAAGAAATTCATTTTTAAAAACTGAGAAATATTAACTTCATCAATTACAAATTGTATGACCCTCTCCTGGACTAGATAAAAAAATACTAAACCCTCCTCTTGACTGAAATTGGAAAAGCATGAACCCCCCCATTTTCCTACAGTTACCAATTCTGTAAATTTTGATCCGCCCCTTAGTTTATTAGATATTGCGATCTAAGTGCTTAGACCTGTTGGGGTTAACTTTTTCTATTGGTTCTGTATTGTAATTCTTATCACTACGGGAGTAATATATTTCTGGCCACTGGTTGGTTGGTTTTGTATTGGTTTGTGGCGCTTCTCATAGGCCACTGTAGAAAGGACACTTTCAGTCTGTCTACTAGCTACCTCAAGGAGCGAGCAACCCTCACTGTAGACTAGGGTGACCACATGTCCAGGATTGTGGGGGACAGTACAGCATTTTGTCTATGTCCTACATTGTAGAATAATAGTGAGGACATCAAAACTATGAAAAAACACATATGGAATCATGTAGTAACCAAAAGTATTAAACAATTCAACAAATATTTTAGATTTGAGTTTATTCAAAGTAGCCACACTTTGCCTTGATGACAGCTTTTCACACTCCCACACCATCTCAATTGGGTTGAGGTTGGGTGATTGTGGAGGCTAGGTCATCTGATGCCGCACCATCACTCTCCTTCTTGGTCAAATAGCCCTTACACAGCCTGGAGGTGTGATGGGTAATTGTCCTATTGAAAAACAAATGATAGTCCCACTAGTCCAATGACTGGAACAAATTGCAAAAATCTCTGAAGCTGGAGTTATATAGTTATATTATAGTTATATTTCCCTCTATAACGTTAAGTAACAGCAGTCAGAACAGCTTACCGATCACTGTACCTGTACATAGCCAATCTATAAATTGCACACCCGACTACCTCATCCCCATATTATTACATACCTTTTGCATCCCAGTATTTCTACTTGCACATCATCATCTGCACATCTCACTCATACTCTTCTACATTTGCACACACTGTGTCGCACTGCTTTTTTTTGTCGCACTGCTGGCCAAGTTGCAGTTGTAAATGGGAACTTGTTCTCAACTGGCCTACCTGGTTAAATAAAGGTGAAATAAATCAAATAAATAAAAAAGGTCCTAACCAGGTGGGATGGCGTTTATTCTGCTCAGAATTCTGTGGTAGCGATACTTGTTAAGTGTGCCTTGAATTCTAAATAAATCAAAGACGATATCACCAGCATAGCACCCCTACACCATCACACCTCCTCCATGCTTCACGGTGGCAGCAACACATGTGGAGATCATCCATTCACCTACTCTGCGTCTCACAAAGACACACAGTGCTTGGAACCAGAAATCTCTCATTTGAACTCTTCAGACCAAAGGAAAGATTTCCACAGGTCTAATGTCCATTGCTTGTGTTTCCTGGTCAAAGCAAGCCTCTTTATTATTGGTGTCATTTAGTACTGTTTTCTTTGCAGCAATTCAACCATGAAGACCTGATTCACACAGTCTCCTCTGAACAGTTGTCTATTACTTGAACTCTGAAGCATTTAGTTGGGCTGCAATTTCTGTGACTGGTAACTCTAATGAACTTATCTTCTGCAGCAGAGGTAACTCTGGGTCTTCCTTCCAGTTTCATCATAGCGCTTGATGATTTTTGCAACTGCACTTGAAGAAATGTTCAAGTTCTTGAAATGTTCCGCATTGACTGACCTTCATGTCTTAATGTAATGATGGACTGTCATTTCTTTTTGCTTATTTTAGCTGTTCTTGCCATAATATGGACTTGGTCTTTTACTGAATAAGACTATGTTCTGTATACCACCTCTACCTTGTCACAACACAACTGATTGGCTCAAACGCATTAAGAAGGAAATAAATTCCACAAATCAACTTTTAACAAGGCACACATGTTAAATTGAAATGCATTCCAGGTGACTACCTCATGAAGCTGGTTGAGAGAATGCCAAGAGTGTGCAAAGCAATCAAGGAAAAGGGTGGCTACTTTGAAGAAACTCAAATATAAAATATATTTTGATTTGTTTAACACTTTTTTAGTTACTACATGATTCCATATGTGTTATTTCATAGTTTTGATGTCTTCACTATTATTCTACAATGTAGAAAATAGTAAAAATAAAGAAAAACCCTGGAATGAGTGGGTATGTCCAAACTTCTGACTGGTACTGAATATCATAAGAATGTATTAGCCTAAGCAAGAAGAGACGTAGGTTAATGTCAAAGACCTAGCATCAACCAATCATATTTCTCAAATCCTTTCAGGCTAAATTCCAGCTGAACTTGGAGAGAACAGTTAATCTTACTACTTACAAAAAAATTGCTTCTGATGAAGAACTACAAAAGTCAATGAATTATTAGACTGAATGATATAAGGTAATTTCTTCAAACGTGTGAGGCTCTCATGCTCATTAATTGCTCATTCAACGTATTTGCTTTTATTTCACTCACCAAACCCAAATATTCCCAGATTTTCATAAAACGGCTACACATATGGTCTCTCATTTCTGCATCACCAAATTTTGCGGCAGGCAAAAGAGTAGGCTATGTGCACATCAATTACTTTCCTGGAGCAGCGGACTGCAGGGGTATTGTGCTGCCTGAGTTAGACAAAAGCTGAATCAGTGGTCATGTCCGGAATTTGGCTTGCCTAGTACTTACTTAAACTGCATACTGTGTACTAATCGTACTACCTTCTATTTAGCACGTACTATTTAGTAAAAAGTATGCAGTATGCCACGGGCGTAACTTATTATGTTTGATGCGTTCAAGACAACTGGGAATTGAGACAAAACGAGCTCAGACTAGAAAAAGTTGGAGAAGTCTGTGCTCTAGGATGATACCCGAGTTTCTGTATTGTAATTCCAAGTTGGATTACCGTTCAAAACAATTTTTCCCATTTGGAGCAGGTTCACTGTTGTCTTGAACTTAACATCAGTGTCGTAAAGGATCGTCTGTAGCTTGTTGTTTTGGGCTAATGTTAGCTAAGTAACTAGCATTTGTAACAGCGTATTTGGAGTAAACTTGAGTGTACCCTTGGCCTACACATGGATCACTTGAAGAATCACCTGAAGCTTGAGAGGAATGGGAGATGCAGGAGAGGAAGTGTTGAGGCAGAGGGCTTGTAATGAGGACGACTGGCTACTACTCTGAACAATCTGTGGTGAACTTTCGGTCATCCAGAGCTGCTGAGGCATCACCCAAGTGGGTGCCATACATTGTGAAGGAGAATTCCAGTGGCTACACGACTCAGGCTGGTTCCCAGATTAGCTAGCTCTCTACAAGACCGTCACCAGACTCCCATCTTCATCAACCAACCCCAGGGTGGTCACCTTCCTCTGATTAAGCCCAAAAAAATGTCCTTCTACATGCATGCACTCAAAGTCATGACCTCTGTTGGTTGACCTAGCCAACTGAAGCTAGATTACTTATTACTTATTGTTTGTTTTTTGCTCAAAAAGCTCTGAAAAAGGCCAAGAGGCAAACACGTAAGCTTCCAAAAAAAAGTGATACTAGCAAGAGCAAATCAAATCTTATTTGTCACATGCAACAGGTGTAAACCTTACAGTGAAATGCTTACTTACAAGCACTTAACCAACAATGCAGTTTGAAGAAAAAAATTACAATTAAAACATTTAAAATCAAAGTAACAAGTAATTAAAGAGCAGCAATAAAATAACAAGAGCGAGACTATATACAGGGGGCACCAGTACAGTCAATGTGGGGGGCACCAGTTAGTAGAGGTTGAGGTAATATATACATGTAGGTAGAATTAAAGTGTGTGTAAAGCTGTCATCAAGACAAAGGGTGACTACTTTAAAGAATGTAAGATATACAGTGCCTTGCGAAAGTATTCGGCCCCCTTGAACTTTGCGACCTTTTGCCACATTTCAGGCTTCAAACATAAAGATATAAAACTGTATTTTTTTGTGAAGAATCAACAACAAGTGGGACACAATCATGAAGTGGAACGACATTTATTGGATATTTCAAACTTTTTTAACAAATCAAAAACTGAAAAATTGGGCGTGCAAAATTATTCAGCCCCCTTAAGTTAATACTTTGTTGCGCCACCTTTTGCTGCGATTACAGCTGTAAGTCGCTTGGGGTATGTCTCTATCAGTTTTGCACATCGAGAGACTGAAATTTTTTCCCATTCCTCCTTGCAAAACAGCTCGATCTCAGTGAGGTTGGATGGAGAGCATTTGTGAACAGCAGTTTTCAGTTCTTTCCACAGATTCTCGATTGGATTCAGGTCTGGACTTTGACTTGGCCATTCTAACTGGATATGTTTATTATTGAACCATTCCATTGTAGATTTTGCTTTATGTTTTGGATCATTGTCTTGTTGGAAGACAAATCTCCGTCCCAGTCTCAGGTCTTTTGCAGACTCCATCAGGTTTTCTTCCAGAATGGTCCTGTATTTGGCTCCATCCATCTTCCCATCAATTCTAACCATCTTCCCTGTCCCTGCTGAAGAAAAGCAGGCCCAAACCATGATGCTGCCACCACCATGTTTGACAGTGGGGATGGTGTGTTCAGCTGTGTTGCTTTTACACCAAACATAACGTTTTGCATTGTTGCCAAAAAGTTCAATTTTGGTTTCATCTGACCAGAGCACCTTCTTCCACATGTTTGGTGTGTCTCCCAGGTGGCTTGTGGCAAACTTTAAACAACACTTTTTATGGATATCTTTAAGAAATGGCTTTCTTCTTGCCACTCTTCCATAAAGGCCAGATTTGTGCAATATACGACTGATTGTTGTCCTATGGACAGAGTCTCCCACCTCAGCTGTAGATCTCTGCAGTTCATCCAGAGTGATCATGGGCCTCTTGGCTGCATCTCTGATCAGTCTTCTCCTTGTATGAGCTGAAAGTTTAGAGGGACGGCCAGGTCTTGGTAGATTTGCAGTGGTCTGATACTCCTTCCATTTCAATATTATCGTTTGCACAGTGCTCCTTGGGATGTTTAAAGCTTGGGAAATATTTTTGTATCCAAATCCGGCTTTAAACTTCTTCACAACAGTATCTCGGACCTGCCTGGTGTGTTCCTTGTTCTTCATGATGCTCTCTGCGCTTTTAATGGACCTCTGAGACTATCACAGTGCAGGTGCATTTATACGGAGACTTGATTACACACAGGTGGATTGTATTTATCATCATTAGTCATTTAGGTCAACATTGGATCATTCAGAGATCCTCTCTGAACTTCTGGAGAGAGTTTGCTGCACTGAAAGTAAAGGGGCTGAATAATTTTGCACGCCCAATTTTTCAGTTTTTGATTTGTTAAAAAAGTTTGAAATATCCAATAAATGTCGTTCCACTTCATGATTGTGTCCCACTTGTTGTTGATTCTTCACAAAAAAATACAGTTTTATATCTTTATGTTTGAAGCCTGAAATGTGGCAAAAGGTCGCAAAGTTCAAGGGGGCCGAATACTTTCGCAAGGGACTGTATTTTGATTTGTTTAACACTTTCTTGATTACTACATGATTCCATATGTGTTATTTCATAGTTTTTGATATTCTACAATGAAGAAAATTGTAAAAATAAAGAAAAACTGTGGATGCACACTGGAGGCCTAGTGCGTGGAGCCGGTACAGGTGGCACAGGACTGGTGACATGCTCTTCAGGGCGAGTGCGGGGAGCTAGCACAGGACGTACTGGACTGGGGAGGCGCAATGGAGACCTGGTGCATGGAGCCGGCACAGGTTGCACCGGACTGGAGACACGCACTTCAGGTCGAGTGCGAGGAGGAGACAGGACGTACCAGACTATGGACACGCACTTCAGGGCGAGTGCGAGGAGGAGACACAGGACGTACCGGACTGGGAAGGTGCACTGGAGGCCAGATGCGTGAAATTGCTTCCACCTCTCTCCGGAATCTTTCATCAAATTCCTCCTCAGACTCTCAAACAGGCTCTGGCACTCTCCGCTGCTCGACCGCCAGCTCCATGTGCCCCCCCCCCCAAAATAAATCTTGGGGTTTCTGTGGCCGTGGTCCCCGGCGTCATCGCTGTCCTTCTATGCTCCTTGGCGACTCGCCACGGAAGGGTCTTGTGTCCTCTCATGTCCTCCCAAGTCCAAAACTTCCTGACCTCATTTTCACGCTGCTTGGTCCTTTGTTGGTGGGATATTCTGTTACGATCTTGGAAATGAGCGGACCAAGGCGCAGCGTGAGTATAGTTCCACATATTTATTTAAGTGAAACTAACAAAACAAAATAACAAAACTTACAAAGACCGTGAGGACGTAGCGCCCAAACACATTAACAAACAATCATAATCCCACAAAACACAGGTGGGGAAATAGCTACCTAAATATGATCCCCAATCAGAGGCAACGATAAACAGCTGCCTCTAATTGGGAACCATATTAGCACCAACATAGAAATAGATATACTAGATCACCCCCTATTCACGACCTGACCTACTACACCATAGAGAACCAAGGGCTCTCTATGGTCAGGGCGTGAGACCGAGACACATTAAACCGATCAAGCAAAGCTCTCAACCATGCCAGACCCCTCTTAATTTCTATTCAGTTCGACTTGCCATACATTCGGTGACTGAACTGTGCAAAAGTGTATAACACCAGATAACAAGTGTGTTCCAAGTTTGGTTTAGTTTAGCTTCCATGCAAATAATTACACACACAGATTGCAGAGTTTTCAGCACAACTACTCCTGTTTGATTACATCATCCCAGATGTTTGTCACTATAATGAACATTTAGACAAGACAGTAACTTTACCACAAATGGAACTTTTTAATTCATTGAAGATATTCATATAAATCATTTATAATAGTTTAACTTATGAGAACAGGGTAATATTTGTACATGTATCCTTTTAGGCACTTAATTAATAATTGAGCAATTACTTTAGGTTACAGTATTTACATATGTTTTTAGAATGTTGACCTACCTCCTACAGTATGTTTGTAATCCAGCAGTGTTTTAACCATGTGACATAGCAATGTTTGTGCCTGTACAATATCTTAGTGTACACATGTCTTACGCTGAAAACTGGAAGCATCTACCTGTAAGTAAGGGGAAGTACCCAAACCGTTCTACAAAAATGTGTTATTGTGCTAATCAGGTTTGATTGAATTGAGATGTGTAATAACACACGGATAATCAAGTCAGTTCTTTGATCACAAAATACAACATGGAAATGAATAGCCCATCAGAATTGTGAGGCTGTCACGACTTCCGCCGAAGTCGGCTCCTCTCCTTGTTCGGGCGGCGTTCGGCGATCGATGTCACCTGCTTTCTAGCCACCGCCGCTCCATTTTTTTTAATCTTTACATTTGTTTTGTCTTGTTCCATTACACACCTGGTTTTCATTCCCTAATCATACTGAATGTATTTAGTCCTCTGTTCCGCTACTTGTCTTTGTGTAATTGTTTATTGTTAAATGGTGATTTTGTCTGGCGCTATACTTGATTATTGTTTCCGTGCTATTTGGCACATTGATTTTCATGTATGTCATTTGTAGAACGGAATTAAAGTGCGCCTATTTATTTCACTCTGCTCTCCTGCACCTGACTTCGCCTCCCTTATACACACCTAACAGAGGCACACAAAAGAGCTCACCAACACTGACAATATTATTCATGACTCACTATACTCAATGAAAAATCTATGAAAAAGAACAAATGCACAAAAGCTCCCACATATGGAAGCACGCACACAGTTACAGACCTCTCTCCACAATGATTGAATTCAAGCCTTTTGTAAGCGAAGTGTAACAAGCTGTGAGGTAACACTGCTCCACAGTGGCCACATGCTTTAAGTGCTAAATGCTCGAACCCATTCATTAAAATCATTGACTTGGATTCTGGAATACGTTAATGAACCAGTTCAATCAAAATCAAAATAATTTAAAAAAGTATCTTCTCCGTGGAAATCGCACTTTTAAAAGTTAATATTCTGCTAACTCATACCCAAATTATCTTGTTGACTCATCTTATACCCATTTTTGTGGCCAAAGCATAAATTGGAAGAAAAAAACACTATAAACACCCCACCTCAAACTCCTATCTTAAACGGATTGTTTAAAAATGCTTGCTATTTCCTCATGTAGTATGATGTAATACTCCTCAGGAGGATGAGCTGGCCAATCAGTGGTCTACTCCATTAATATTTTCAATGACTGGTATACGCCCACACCTTTCTGTTGTTGGGGTACTCCCACACCATTATAATACAGAAAAGCAGATTTTTAAAATACTTCATTCACATTGTTTGGAAGGAAAACTATTTCACTCATATTGTAATTCATTCTAGGTCATATTTCATAGAAATCAGTAAAAATTGGGCATTTACTTCAATAGTTGCATCTACAATCAATCAACCAATCAAATGTATTTATAAAGCCGATGTCACAAAGTGCTATACAGAAACCCAGCCTAAAACCCCAAACAGCAAACAATGCAGATGTAGAAGCACGGTGGCTAGGAAAAACTCCCTAGAAAGGCAGGAACCTAGTAAGGAACCTAGAGAGGATCCAGGCTATGAGGGGTAGCCAGTCCTCTTCTGGCTGTGCCGGGTGGAGATTACAACAGTACATGGCAGTACACGGTTAGAGGCAGAGAATCCCAGTGGAGAGAGGGGAACCGGCCAGGCAGAGACAGCAAGGGCGGTTCCTCGCTCCAGTGCCTTTCAGTTAACCTTCATACCCCTGAGCCAGACTACACTCAATCATAGGACCTACTGAAGAGATGAGTCTTCAATAAGACTTAAAGGTTGAGACCGAGACTGCGTCTCTCACATGGACAGGCAGACTATTCCACAAAAATGGAGCTCTCTAGGAGAAAGCCCTGCCTCCAGCTGTTTGCTTAGAAATTCTAGGGACAATAAGGAGCCCTGCGACTTGTGACCGTAGCGTACGTGTAGGTATGTACAGCAGGACCAAATCGGAAAGGTAGGTAGGAGCAAGCCCATGTAATGCTTTGTGGGTTAGCAGTAAAAACTTGAAATCAGCCCTTGCCTTAACAGGAAGCCAGTGTAGAGAGGCTAGCAATGGAGTAATATGATACATTGTTTTGGTTCTAGTCAGGATTCTAGCAACCGTGTTAAGCACTAACTGAAGTTTATTTAGTGCTTTATCCGGGTAGCCGGAAAGTAGAGCATTGCAGTAGTATAATCTAGAAGTGACAAAAGCATGGATTCATTTTTCTGCCACATTTTTTTAACAGAAAGTTTCAGATTTTTTAAATGTTAATTTTGATGGAAAAAAGCTGTCCTTGAAACAGTCTTGATATGTTTGTCAAAAGAAAGTACAGGGTCCAGAGTAACACCGAGGTTCTTCACAATTTTATTTGAGACGACTGTACAACAATCAAGATTTATTGTCAGATCCAACAGCCCCCCCATTTTGGGGCTTCACAATGTTTCATCGAAAGGTACAGCTGTGTATGGTCCGCATAGCAGTGAAAGTTAACATTATGTCTCCGAATGACATCACCTAGAGGTAAACCATATAGTGAAAACAATAGTGGTCCTAAAAGGAACCTTGAGGAACACCAAAATGTACAGTTGAATTGTCAGAGGACAAACCGTCCACAGAGACAAACTGATATCTTTCCGACAGATAACATCTAAACCAGGCCAGAACTTGTCCATGTAGATCAATTTGGGTTTTCAATCTCTCCAAAAGAATGTGGTGATCGATGGTATTAAAAGCAGCACTAAGATCTAGGAGCACGAGGACAGATGCAGAGCCTTGGTCTGACGCCATTGAAAGGTCATTTACCACCTTCACGAGTGCAGTCTCAGTGCTATGATGGGGTCTAAAACCAGACTGAAGCGTTTTGTATACATTGTTTGTCTTCAGGAAGGCAGTGTTTCTGCAAAACAGGTTTTTCAAAATTGTTTTAGAGGAATGGGAGATTCGATATAGGCCGGTAGTTTTTAAAATATTTTCTGGGTCATGGTTTGGCTTTTTCAAGAGGCTTTATTACTGCCACTTTTAGTGAGTTTGGTACACAATCCAGGCCCTGCAGTGCCTAGCTCCACTCCTATTCCCAAAGCGCTCTCTTTTGATGACTTCTGTAACCGTAATAGCCTTGGTTTCATGCATGTTAACATTAGAAGCCTCCTCCCTAAATTTGTTTTATTCACTGCTTTAGCACACTCTAGCCATGTCTGAATCCTGGCTTAGGAAGACCACCAAAAATTCTGAAATCTTCATCAAATAAAATCAAATCAAATTTATTTATATAGCCCTTCGTACATCAGCTGATATCTCAAAGTGCTGTACAGAAACCCAGCCTAAAACCCCAAACAGCAAGCAATGCAGGTGTAGAAGCACGGTGGCTAGGAAAAACTCCCTAGAAAGGCCAAAACCTAGGAAGAAACCTAGAGAGGAACCAGGCTATGTGGGGTGGCCAGTCCTCTTCTGGCTGTGCCGGGTGGAGATTATAACAAAACATGGTCAAGATGTTCAAATGTTCATAAATGACCAGCATGGTCGAATAATAATAAGGCAGAATAGTTGAAACTGGAGCAGCAGCACAGTCAGGTGGACTGGGGACAGCAAGGAGTCATCATGTCAGGTATTCCTGGGGCATGGTCCTAGGGCTCAGGTCCTCCGAGAGAGAGAAAGAAAGAGAGCATTAGAGAGAGCATATGTGGGATGGCCAGTCCTCTTCTGGCTGTGCCGGGTGGAGATTATAACAGAACATGGCCAAGATGTTCAAATGTTCATAAATGACCAGCATGGTCGAATAATAATAAGGCAGAACAGTTGAAACTGGAGCAGCAGCACAGCCAGGTGGACTGGGGACCGCAAGGAGTCATCATGTCAGGTAGTCCTGGGGCATGGTCCTAGGGCTCAGGTCCTCCGAGAGAGAGAAAGAGAGAAGGAGAGAACGCACACTTAGATTCACACAGGACACCGAATAGGACAGGAGAAGTACTCCAGATATAACAAACTGACCCTAGCCCCCCGACACATAAACTACTGCAGCATAAATACTGGAGGCTGAGACAGGAGGGGTCAGGAGACACCATGTGGCCCACTCCGAGGACACCCCCGGACAGGGCCAAACAGGAAGGATATAACCCCACCCACTTTGCCAAAGCACAGCCCCCACACCGCTAGAGGGATATCTTCAACCACCAACTTACCATCCTGAGACAAGGCTGAGTATAGCCCACAAAGACCTCCGCCACGGCACAACCCAAGGGGGGGGGGCGCCAACCCAGACAGGATGACCACATCAGTGACTCAACCCACTCAGGTGACGCACCCCCTCCAGGGACGGCATGAGAGAGCCCCAGTAAAGCCAATGACTCAGCCCCTGTAATAGGGTTAGAGGCAGAGAATCCCAGTGGAAAGAGGGGAACCGGCCAGGCAGAGACAGCAAGGGCGGTTCGTTGCTCCAGAGCCTTTCCGTTCACCCTCCCACTCCTGGGCCAGACTACACTCAATCATATGACCCACTGAAGAGATGAGTCTTCAGTAGAGACTTAAAGGTTGAGACCGAGTTTGCGTCTCTGACAACATTCATCCCTAACATTTTCAGACAAGATAGAATGGCCAAAGGGGGCGGTGTTGCAGTCGACAGCAGAGATAGCCTGCAGAGTTCTGTCCTACTATCCAGGTCTGTACCCAAACAATTTGAACTTCTACTTTTAAAAATCCACCTCTCTAAAAACAAGTCTCTCACCATTGCCGCCTGCTATAGACCACACTCTGCCCCCAGCTATGCTCTGGACACCATATGTGAACTGATTGCCCCCCATCTATCTTCAGAGCTCGTGCTGCTAGGCGACCTAAACTGGAACATGCTTAACACCCCAGCCATCCTACAATCTAAGCTTGATGCCCTCAATCTCACACAAATTATCAATGAACCTACCAGGTACCACCCCAAAGCCGTAAACACGGGCACTCTCATAGATATCATCCAAACCAACTTGCCCTCTAAATACACCTTTAGTGTTTTCAACCAAGATCTCAGCAATCACTGCCTCAAATCAAGTCAAATGTTATTTGTCACATACACATGGTTAGCAGATGTTAATGCGAGTGTAGCGAAATGATTGTGCTTCTAGTTCCGACAATGCAGTAATAACCAACGAGTAATCTAACCTAACAATTCCACAACTACTACCTTATACACACAAGTGTAAAGGGATAAAGAATATATACATAAAGATATATGAATGAGTGATGGTACAGAACGGCATAGGCAAGATGCAGTAGATAGTATCGAGTACAGTATATACATATGAGATGAGATGAGTAATGTAGGGTATGTAAACATTATATTAAGTGGCATTGTTTAAAGTGGCTAGTGATACATTTTTCACATCAATTTCCATCAATTTCCATTATTAAAGTGAGCTGGAGTTGAGTCAGTATGTTGGCAGCAGCCACTCAATGTTAGTGGTGGCTGTTTAACAGTCTGATGGCCTTGAGATAGAAGCTGTTTTTCAGTCTCTCGGTCCCTGCTTTGATGCACCTGTACTGACTTCGCCTTCTGGATGAAAGCGGGGTGAACAGGCAGTGGCTCGGGTGCTTGTTGTCCTTGATGACCTTTATGGCCTTCCTGTGACATCGGGTGGTGTCGGTGTCCTGGAGGGCAGGTAGTTTGCCCCCGGTGATGCGTTGTGCAGACCTCACTACCCTCTGGAGAGCCTTGCGGTTGTGGGCAGAGCAGTTGCCGTACCAGGCGGTGATACAGCCCGACAGGATGCTCTCGATTGTGCATCTGTAGAAGTTTGAGTGCTTTTGGTGACAAGCCAAATTTCTTCAGCCTCCTGACGTTAAAGAGACGCTGCTGCGCCTTCTTTACAAACTGTCTGTGTGGGTGGACCAATTCAGTTTGTCCGTTATGTGTACGCCGAGGAACTTAAAACTTACTACCCTCTCCACTACTGTCCCGTCGATGTGGATAGGGGGGTGCTCTCTCTGCTGTTTCCTGAAGTCTACAATCATCTCCTTTTTTAAATTTGTATTTTATTTTTATAATATGTTTATTATTTTACAATAAAAAATCTAATAAAAAAGACAGCAACACTAACAATGACATTCATTGTACTGTTGAATGGGATGGCCAATTTAGAGAACAAAACAAAACTTAACTCACACATACACAAAATAAAACAAAATCCTATTAGGTGGTACATGTATAAGAAGACAACATATAGTCATTACAAGCAGTGTAGTTAAGCCCAAAATAAATATTGAGTGGAGTACAGCACAGAGTAGCAGCAGATCGTCAACCCAGTTATGAAGCGGGACTAAACCATTTATCCAGTATCGGCTGCCATATTTTGTAAAACATTGGACTTCTATTGGAGGTATTGTATCGAATCTTTTCCATATGTATTACATTCCCTAAATCCAGTAACCACATTTCAAAGGTAGGTACAGTCTCCAGTTTCCAAAATTGCAATATGAGCCTCTTGGCTAATAGAGTACAAAGAGACAGCTTTCCCTTCGTGGTTATTCCCATCAACTGTGCCAAACAGAGCGGTCAATGGGTCTGGGGCTAGAACTATCAATGGCTCTAGATAAGTAATCAAAAATGAGAGCCCAGTAAACATGTAACTTAGGACATGTCCAGAATAAGTGGGTCAACGTCCCCTCATCCTGCTTGCACCTCTCACACAGTGGTGATGTGTCCGGGAATATTTTATGCAGTTTTACTTTTGAGTAATGTAACCTGTGTATCACCTTAAACTGTACAAGGTTGTGTCTGGCATTCACTGAACTGTGGTTTATATTCCTGAGAGCTTCTACCCAGTCCTCATCTGAGATTTCTGACCCAAGTTCTTGTTCCCAAGCCCTTTTAATGGTGTCTGTGGATACCTCTATGTGGGCCTGTAGCACATCATACAGTCTAGAGACCGACCCTTTTGAATGGGGCTTGACAAGGATCAAGCTGTCTAATGTTAGACTATTTGGCTTCATGCCATACTGTGGGATATGTGTCCTTACGAAATTCCTGATTTGGAGGTATCTGAAAAAATGTGTTGTTGGCATGTTGAACTTTCCCTGTAGTTGTTGAAATGAAGCTAACTGACCATCTATGTATAGATTACCAATTGTTGTGAGCCCCTTCTCCCTCCACTGTGAAAACACCACATCATCCAATGCGGGGTGGAAAGCATGATTCAGGCAAATCAGGCTGTCAATGTATACAGTGGGTATGTTAAGAAAATACCTAATCTGTTTCCAGATCCTAAGCGTATGACAAATGACTGGGTTAGAGTCATAAGTGGATTTTTTTCACATATGATGGGCTATTAACAAGTGCAGGGAGTGAGGAACGTTGACAGGAGGCCTGCTCAATCAAAAGCCATGCAGGCATATCCTTCTGTCTCATCGCAGGTAAACTTTCCCTCCAGAAAGACACAATGTTCAGATTAGCAGCCCAATAATACAGTTTAAAGTGAGGAAGGCCAAAGCCCCCCTCTATTTTGTACTTGCATAAATACTTCTTTGAAATTCTGTCTGCCTTGTTATCCCATAAAAATTGAGTTACTATTGAATCCAGTTTCTTAAAATAGCTTTGTGGTATGAAATTGGGTAGACATTGGAAGAGGTAAAGAAACCTGGGTAGGACAACCATTTTAATAGCGTTTATACGACCAACCAAGGAGATAGGCAGAGTTTTCCAAAAATCTATATTTTGTTTAAGCTGATATATTTTCATGTCCCAATTCGCTTTCAATAGATGATCAAGGTCTCTTGTCACTACAATGCCAAGGCTTGTGAACTTGTCCCTCACTGTTCTAAACGGGGTAGATTGCAAAAATTGCATATCCACAGGCCGTGATATTGGCATCAACTCACTTTTTTGCCAGTTTATCTTGTAGCCAGAGAAGGAGCCAAATGTGTTTATCAAGTTAAGTAAGGGTGGAATAGAAGTTTTAGGCTTGGACAAAAACAAAAGAACATCGTCTGCATATAGGGAAATTTTGTGCTGTGTGTCCTTTATTTTAACAGAAGCTATATCGGCACATGCCCGAATGCGAGTAGCAAGGGGTTCCATGGCTATAGCGAAGAGAGCAGGCGAAATAGGGCACCCCTGTCGGCACCCCTTGAACAAGATGAATGACTGCGACATTTCTTGATTGGTTACCACGTTGACGTTGAGTGTGAGGTTATTTTCCTGACACCACACTCCGAGGGCCCTCATTTCCTCCCTGTAGGCCGTCTCGTCGTTGTTGGTAATCAAGCCTACCACTGTTGTGTCGTCCGCAAACTTGATTATTGAGTTGGAGGCGTGCATGGCAATGCATTCATGGGTGAACAGGGAGTACAGGAGAGGGCTCAGAACGCACCCTTGTGGGGCCCCAGTGTTGAGGATTAGCGGGGTGGAGATGTAGTTACCTACCCTCACCACCTGGGGGCGGCCCGTCAGGAAGTCCAGTACCCAGTTTCACGGGGCGGGGTCGAGACCCAGGGTCTCGAGCTTGATGACGAGTTTGGAGGGTACTATGGTGTTAAATGCTGAGCTGTAGTCGATGAAGAGCATTCTCACATAGGTATTCCTCTTGTCCAGATGGGTTAGGGCAGTGTGCAGTGTGGTTGGGATTGCGTCGTCTGTGGACCTATTGGGGTGGTAAGCAAATTGGAGTGGGTCTAGGGAGTCAGGTAGGGTGGAGGTGACATGGTCCTTGACTAGTCTCTCAAAGCACTTCAAGATGACGGATGTGAGTGCTACGGGGCGGTAGTCGTTTAGCTCATTTACCTTAGCTTTCTTGGGAACAGGAACAATGGTGGCCCTCTTGAAGCATGTGGGAACAGCAGACTGGGATAAGGATTGATTGAATATGTCCGTAAACACACCAGCCAGCTGGTCTGCGCATGCGCATGAACTCGCTCACTGAATCAGCGTATTCGTCAATGTTGTTGTTGGATGCAATGCGGAACATATCCCAATCCACGTGATCGAAGCATTGCCTCATTGCCTGCATCCGTAATGGTTCACAATGACCTCCACTCATCACTATCAAACACTCCCTGAAACACTTCAGCGAGCAGGCCTTTCTAATCGACCTGGCCGGGGTATCCTGGAAGGATATTGACCTAGTCCCGTCAGTAGAGGATGCCTGGTTATTTTTTTTTAAATGCCTTCCTCACCATCTTAAATAAGCATGACCCATTCAACAAATTTAGAACCAGGAACAGATATAGCCCTTGGTTCTCTCCAGACCTGACTGCCCTTAACCAACACAAAAACATCCTATGGCGTTCTGCATTAGCATCAAATAGCCCCCGTGATATGCAACTTTTCAGGGAAGCTAGAAACCAGTATACACAGGCAGTTAGAAAAGCCAAGGCTAGCTTTTTCAAGCACACTTTTGCTTCCTGCAACACAAATTCAAAAAAGTTTTGGGACACTGTAAAGTCCATGGAGAATAAGAACACCTTCTCCCAGCTGCCCACTGCACTGAGGATAGGAAACACTGTCACCACCGATAAATCCACTATAAATTAGAGTTTCAATAAGCACTTTTCTACGGCAGGCCATGCTTTCCACCTGGCTACCCCTACCCCGGTCAACAGCACTGCACCCCCCACAGCAACTCGCCCAGGCCTTCCCCATTTCTCCTTCTCCCAAATCCAGTCAGCTGATGTTCTGAAAGAGCTGCGAAATCTGGACCCCTACAAATCAGCTGGGCTAGAAAATCTGGACCCTTTCTTTCTAAAATGATCTGCCGAAATTGTTGCAACCCCTATTACTAGCCTGTTCAACCTCTCTTTCATATCACCTGAGATTCCCAAAGATTGGAAAGCAGCTGCAGTCATCCCCCTCTTCAAAGGGGGGGGGCACTCTTGACCCAAAGTGCTACAGACCTATATCTATCCTACCCTGCCTGTCAAAGGTCTTCGAAAGCCAAGTCAACAAACAGATTACCGACCATTTCCCACCATACCTTCTCCGCTACGCAATCTGGTTTCAGAGCTGGTCATGGGTGCACCTCAGCCACGCTCAAGGTCCTAAACGATATCTTAACCGCCATTGATAAGAAACAATACTCTGCAACCGTATTCATTGATCTGGCCAAGGCTTTCGACTCTGTCAATCAGCACATCCTCATCGGCAGACTCGATAGCCTTGGTTTCTCAAATGATTGCCTCGCCTGGTTCACCAACTACTTCTCTGATAGTGTTCAGTGTGTCAAATCGGAGGGCCTGTTGTCCGGGCCTCTGGCAGTCTCTTTCAGGACTATCTAGAAAACTCAGGTTTCTAAGAGGCTTTTCTCCACAATGTGTGGATGAGGCTCTTACTTTGGCATTGGGGAAAACACGAGATTAACTGCTACAGAAGAGACCCGCTAAAGCTAAAGAACACTCTGTAATGTTCACAACTACATATACTTTGAACTCGCGAAAAGTGGGAGATGCGATCAAGAAACACAAGCATGTTTTATTTACGTGATAAATTGGTCCATGCCAACTGCCAGCCACAAAAGAAAATCAGCCAGGCTCTTTTACACCCTCTTCCAAATGGTAGCTATAAATGCAGAGGTTGCGCACAGTGCAACAATATGATGTGTGAAAACGGTTCCAAATAAATTACATTATTACGAGGTCCACCACCCATGTTTTCTACATTATTAAATGTCCATGTGGGATGTGCTATGTAGGTAAAATCTCTCGTTCTCTTAAACAGAGAATCAGTGAACATAGAAGTTCAATTAAAAGAAACGACAGGGATTATCCAGTCGCAGTACATTTTAATGACCTAAAACATGACATTTCAACCTTTAGATTTTGTGGCATAGAGAAAGTTAAGATATCAGACAGGGGAGGTGATATAAATAATACCCTATAAGAGAATGTTCTGGGATTTTCACCCTCCAGACATTATTTCCAGAAGGTCTTAATGATGAAATGCCTATGTATGTTATGTTGTAAATTTGAACATGAATTATGCTCCTATTTCAGATTACACTGATGTTTTTCTTACACTGTACCCAATGATTTCTGAAAACTTGCTTGGTAGGTCGATGTTCTCATTGTGGTTGTACATACGTGTTTAATATTTTATGTACACACTTTATTTGAATATTTATGAAATGCATATTGTTATATTTGGTAGCAATTATTTGTTTTTCCTTCGCCTCCAAACCCTTTCAATGCGTGGAACGGATGTGGGTGTGGCTAGGTCTACATAAGGGTGCTAATTTAAAAAACTCACAAAAGCTCTGACGAAGGCTGTGAGGCCGATAAGTAAAGCTTATTAACGATCAGTGATACGATCAAGAGCAGGGTGCGGGTTCCTTCCTATTTTTCCTCATCTTATCTGCCTGTTGCCATGCACCTGCAAAAAAGATAGCTCAGATGTGCGAGTGCCTTTTGAATTTGGAGGGCTTAATTGGAGTCTATTTCTTTCGGAGCCTAGAACTATATAAAATAACTTAACTGGCTGAGGTAGGCTATGAGGCTAAACAGCCTAATAGAAGTATGATTTTTTTTTATTAGGCCTACTTACAATTCCAACTGGTCAAAATGTAGCATTCTACATAAAACAATAATTTAAAGAAAAAGTTTGCATGTTCGAACTAAAACAATGTAACTTAAAAGAAAGCGCACATTTGTAATTCCCAAACTCTAAAAGTAATTGGGAAGGTAGATACAAATTATGTGTGACATTGTGGTTACAATAAAGAATGTAGCCCATCATGCAAATGATTCCTATTAGCAGGACAATAGACTTTTATAGCCCAGCTACTGTTGTGAAAATCCCTCAACTTGCAATGTATTCGATGCTTAAGTACTCTAAAGTGTTACATTTCTAACTCAAAACAGCATTTCTTCATCAACATCTGTATGCTTTCGTTAATCTTCTTGATTTTCCTTTTTTTCTGTAGCAATTTTGAGCAAGGGCCATGGTTGATTAGTCTGTGAAGACGACGTTATTGAGCGTCTCGCCAGCTTTGATCCATGCCTGGGCCTGCAGGATGCAAAGTTCTTTGTTTGTCAGACAAATCATTGGATCGAAACTACAGAACAGTACAAAACAAGCAAACACACATGTTAATGTTCTGAGAATTAAAAATATAATAATAAAATATATGCATATAAATAAAACATTTCTTACAGAAGCCGTGATGCCCGCAGATTAGATTGCCTGTACCGATCGCTCATCATCTTCATTCATCAGTGAGTCAATGGCTTGAATCGTCATTGAATAACACACACGTTGAAAAGGGATTTCGGTTCACCTTCACATTTCCAAAGTGTTAAATTTCTAACTCAAAACAGCAGTACGGTATTTCTTCATCAACATCTTTATGCTTTTGTTAATAAAATAAAATAACGACAAAAAAGTACATTCAAATGCGGATGTTTATATTTCACTTAATCTCCATTTGAGTATTGGTTAGACAATAATTAGAAAATTAGGGAGCAGAAATGTTATGCTCTTAGTGTAACCTTTATTTAACAAGTCAGTTATGAACAAATTCAAATTCTTATTTACAAGGACAGCCTACTCCTTCCTCGTAAATAGCCAGTACTGTACTGCAGACCATCATTTTCCATTCCAGCAAGTACCAGTCAAAAGTTTGAACACACCTACTCATTCCATTTTTCTATATTTTTACAATTTTCTACATTGTAGAATAATAGTGAAGACATCACAACTATGAAATAACACATATGGAATCAGTTAAGATAAAAAATCCTATTTACAAGGACAGCCTACTCCTTCCTCCCCAAAGGGGATTTAAACCCCGGTCACCCGCGTGCCCAGCATTCTGTAGTACAGACATGGCCTGCTCTCCCTTATGTAAGGAATCAAGCACTTTCCCATGTTTACTACAGTATGTATTGTAGACTGCACAGTAGCCTAATAAACAAATAAACACATTTCGTTAATAAAATAATGATAAAAAAATACAGATGTTGATTTAGTTAAAATTACTATGGGAATAAATATCACTGATTTACAGACATATTGGAACAAAGTTGTCGAATGAAGGCAAACAATTTAGAATCCTCCAATCCTGTAGCCTACTCCCGACCGTCATGTTGTGCATCGCTATATTTTCCATTTCATCCTAACGGAAACCCAGAGGGTTTCATTTTTCTCTGAATAGAAACACCATAATATTAATCTAATTAATTAAGCCAAATGTCTTAAAATCAATCCCAAATACTATGTTATTACAAAAAAGGTTTCAAATTCTCTGGTAATGCCAATACGGAATATTATCAAATGCTTCTCAAAGATGCCCTCTGGTGGTCAAACTAACAATAACTTGCAATAACAGAAAAAATGGCTGAGAATTAAATGACGTGCCACAGAATGCTGCGGCAGCATGCAAGGTGTGCCGCAGTATTACGCAACTTTTAAAGGAGGAACCACTGCATTCAGCAACTGCACCGCCCTCAACTGCAAGGCTCCCCACAGGGTGGTGCGGGGCTGCACAACACATCAACGGGGGGCAAACTACCTGCCCTCCATGACACCTACAGCACCAAATGTCACAGGAAGGCCAAAAAGATCATCAAGGGCAATAACCACCCGAGCCACTGCCTGTTCACACCGCTATCATCCAAAAGACGAAGTCAGTACAGGTGCATCAAAGCTGGGTCTGAGAGATTGAAAAACAGCTTCTATCTCAAGGCCATCAGACTGCAAAACAGCAATCACTAATTCAGAAAGGCTGCTGCCTACATTGAGACCCAATCACAGGGCACTTGAATAAATGGATCACTAGTCAGTTAAACAATGCCACTTTAAATAATGCCAATTTAATAATGTTTACATATCTTACATCAAAGTCACATACACATGGTTAGCAGATGTTAATGCGAATGTAGCGAAATGCTTGTGCTTCTATTTCCGACACTGCAGTAATATATAACAAGTAATCAAACAAATTCACAATGACTACCTTATACACACAAATGTAAAGGGGTGAATAAGAATATGTACATATAAATATATGGATGAGCGATGGCTGTGCGGGATAGGCAAGATGCAGTAGATGGTATAGTATACAGTATATAGATATGAGATGAGTAATGTAGGATATGTAAACATTATTAAAGTAGTGTTATTTAAAGTGACTAGTGATACCATTATTAAGTCCATTTATTAAAGTGGCCAGAGATTTGAGTCTCTATGTTGGCAGCAGCCTCTCTATGTTAGTGATGGCTGTTTAAGCTTAATGTCTTGTATGTGAATCTGTTCATTTTATAAAGTAATTAAATAAGGTTGTATTTAGAAATCCATTCTCAGATATTTAATTAATGCCTATTACTATAACTCAACTAATAGTGACTCTTGTGCAAACATTCACAGATGACCAGCAGGGTCAAATAATAATCACAGTGGTTGTAAAGGGTCAGTACCTCAGGAGTAACTGTCAGTTGGCTTTTCATAGCCGAGCATTCAGAGGTTGAGAAGTAATGACACATCAGACAGTACATACACTTAAATGCATGCACTGATCACAAGTCAGATACAGATAAACTTAAGGAACAGTCCAGCGAGTCCATTCACTTCTGACCGCGATCTCAATCTGACAGCAGGGTTCAGTGAGGTGCACAGGGAATGGCGAATTGTGATTGGCTGATACAAGTAGCGTGACTTGTACTTAGGTGAAAATAAGGGGTGTTGGGCAAATACAACAACTACTAGAATAGGGGTGATGTAACTGCTAAATAAGAGCTGGCCTTTTTAACATACTGTATATGGTCCATGGCAGAGTGCAAAGGCAGTGCAATTGGCACAAATGCTTATTGTTATAAGGTAGAGAATGCTGATTACTTAAACACGAAGATGTAAGGTTACATTGTATATACTATATGGTACCTACTGAATTATGTTAAATCACTAAGATCTTGAATTTTTGTCAATATCTCATATGGAAAGAAATTCCACATTCACTTTTAACAAGGCACACCTGTTAATTGAAATGCATTCCAGGTGACTACCTCACTACTGCAGAATGCCAAGAGTGTGCAAAGCTGGTTACTTTGAAGAATCTCACATATTAAATGTATTTTGATTTGTTTAACATGTTTTTGGTTACCTCATGATTCCATATGTTTTATTTAATTGTTTTGATGTCTTCACTATTATTCTAAAATGCAGAAAATTGTATAATTAAGAAAAACCCTTGAATGAGTAGGTGTGTCCAATTTTTTGACTGGTACTGTATATATAAAATCAGCATCTGGTCAGGTCCTTTTTTCAAATTATTGTCTCAAATATGTAAAATTATATGACGTAAGACCCACTAAAGTTTTGGTATTTATTAAGGATCCCCATTAGCTGCTGACAAGGTAGCAGCTACTCTTCTTGGTGTCCAGCAACATTAAGGCAGTTATTAACAATAAAAAATCTTACTTGACATTACATTTCATAACACTTTTCACAACACATTGTGTTCCAACAGGCTACTACTCTACTATCACATAGCTACAATACAAAATCTGTGTTTGTATAGTGCGTGTCTTATGTGTGTCTGTGCCTGTCATTTCATAGTTCTCACTGTTCCATAAGGTTTATTTTTAGCTTTTTTTTATTTGAATCATATTGAAGTTGAAAGATGACTTTGGGTTGCCAACCCCTGGTTTAGAAGATATACATTTGTTCATTAGGCTGAGGGAAACATGGGGCTGGTCCCTCGAAGTTTGCAGTTGTGTCAACAACAACAAAACATATCAATGGTAAAAGTTGAACAATCGCTGGAGAACGTCTTTAAGCAAACGTTTCAGAAAATCCCCCGGAATTATTTGAACTAAAAAATCATTATCTCTAGGCAGAGTTTTGCAGACTATCATCAAAAACGCTTCGACAAAAGACACTCCTGTGCATCCTTGGCAAAAGGAGGTAGGTAAGGACTGATAGAGCATCTCTTTCAACAAATTTGCCACCCAGTCAAAAATAATTCCAGGTCACCAAAGGCATAAGGAACTGCCCGAAATGACTATTTGAATGCAAGTTGACCTCTAAATAGAGTAATTATACTACCTAAACATCTAAATAGAGTAATTATACTACCTGATTATACTACCTAAACATCTAACTATAGATCTAAGACAATTTAAAACTAAAGCAAGCACAGACATTTTCTTAAAAGAAAGTTAACATTTTCTAGTTTTAGTTGTTGTAGCTGCTTGCTCTCTTGCAAAACAAATCCGTCTGTTAAAATGTTGAAATTCACAGCTGAGTGTGGATATTGAGAAGCATATTCCTACACATGTTCAAGCGGTGGCACTTTTAATTTCCGCCAGGCTATTGGCACACACTGTTCTGAAGCTCAATGATTGGAAGTCCTCTACCGATGTTCCCCTGTCTAGCCTAATGTGGTGTCTCACTCCTCCGTTGCACTGTGCCAGTGGCATTCTCAGGGACAGCCTGTGCACTGCCCTGGAGTTGGCTCCTGGCCCTATTAACAGCTTTCCGTAGCGGCCCGTCATACAGCCAGTAGGTGATGGCAAGGAGGAAACATGGCAACCCCAGATGGAGGTCAGCGAGAATCCACACCAGGATGAGCCACAGTGTCACCTTGAGGAGCAGGAGGTTGGTGAGGGCTGGGCAGTGTGAGCCTAACCACAGCCCCAGGTCACTAGTCTGGAGCCAGCTGACAAGGGTGCTGCTCCTTATCCGTCGGCCCAGGCCACTGTCCAATAGCCAGCGCAGCAGGTCACAGGTCTTCAGCCAAGCAGGGTAGCACTGTGGAGAGGAATACGCTAGATTATTATAGATGAATTATTTAAACATAAGATCAGTATTCTCAGAAGTGCCGAAAATATCAGTGATCGCCAGACAACCTTCCCACTGGACAAAAACTGGTTGAATAAATGTTGTTTCCACATCATTCCAACAAACAAAAATCAACATGGAAAACTGATGTGTCCAGTGGGTTGTCTCTTTTTTATCCAGTACACCTGTACTTTATTTTCTGACCCACCTGCCCATTGTCCACTCCACCAAACACAAGGTTTTCAAAACTTTCAGACACTTGGGGACCCTTTTCGATCTCACGAAAAGAGCAACTTCTTTTGGCCAGTCCGCTCTTCAGCGTTGCAGGCAGTGACTTTCTCCGCACCCTGACCTCCATTGCCCCTGTTAACACAGCACATGGAATAAAAAAATACTAGATACAAATCACTTTTTAGTATCTTAACACAGATACAGTGCAGGGTGGTAGTTTTAGTCAAGCTTGTAAAGAACTTAGTTTTAGTTATAGGGCTAACAACCTAAGTTATAAGTCGTACACTTATTTTATTTATTTTTTTCAACTTTATTTTAAACAGGGAGTCATGCTGAGGCTAAGGTCTCTTTTACAGATGAGCCCTGTAATCCCCCCCCCCCCCCCCCCCCCCCCCCCCAAATAAATATCAATACACATTAATTAACGTAAAACGATTCTCAAATCAGCAGTCTGAATTGCCCTAGAGGCACCAATTCATCGAATCTTAGAAAGTTTGAGATTATTCCACAAGTAACGTGCAAAGAAAATAAAAGCAGATTTACCTGCTTCAATCTATAGTAGAGGACTCCTGTTATCTCCAGTAGAATTTGTGTCTATCTCGGGTCATCTACGTTAATTGCTAACTTCCCAGTAGCCTACTTGCTGTGTGAACTGCTGACTTCTCATAACTTGCAGCTGATTATTGACACATCAACTACGATTAAGGGGCAAGGCAATTGTGATCGTTGTTGTTTTGGTAATCAGTGGCTGTATTGGAGAAGGAGTGGTTTGTCTTCTCCTAGGCAATCAGCAATTAGTACCGGGAGGTGTGCTCTCTTCACCTCTGCTAGGCAATTAGCAATTATTGTAAGTACCTCAGTCTCATCTGTTTTTCAGCAGCGGATGTGTCAGCGGTTGTTTCCTTGCCAAAACTAAGATGGTTCTGCTGATTATTCAAGGAAGGAAAGAGAGGAAGGCTCCACACTACTCTCTCACTTAAGTGTCTTACCTAGTTATTATTATTTTACCATTTCGCTCCTCTCCATGTAGGTTTTAAAGATGCTCCCCACCCCTTTACTGCAACCCTTCTAATTTAGCAGACCCTTCGCACAAGCAGTGTTTGGAACTGCCAATCTGCGGTCAAGAACACAAAGTTCATCTCAGCCTTTGCTGCCTTTCAGTCCCTAGACTAGCCCTGGCTCACATCAACACCATCATCCCGGAAAGCCTAGACCCACTCCAATTCTCATACCACCCCATCAGATCCACAGACGACACAATCTCAAACGCGCTCCACACTGCCCTTTCTCACCTGGATAAAAGGAACTATGTGAGAATTCTGTTCATTTACTTTTTTATTATAAATAAGTATAAATATATTTTTTATTTAATTAGGCAAGTCAGTTAAGAACAAATTCTTATTTATAATGATGGCCTACCCTGGTCAAACCCGGACGACGCTGGGCCAATTGTGCGCCGCCCTATGGGACTCCCAATCAGGGCTGGATGTGATGCAGCCTGGATTCAAACCAGGGACTGTAGTGACGCCTCTTGCAGTGCCTTAGACCGCTGCGCCACTCGGGAGCCCAAGCTTCCTGCCATCTAGGACCTATATACTAGGCGGTGTCAGAGGCAGAACCAAAAAAATTGTCAGACTCACCCAAGTCATAGACTGTTCTCTCTGCTACAGCACGGCAAGCAGTACCGCAGCGCCAACTCTAGGTTCAAAAGGCTCCTTAACAGCTTCTGCTGAACATTTAATCAATGGCCACCCGGACTATTTACATGGACCCCCCCTTTGTTTTTACATTGCTGCTACTCACTGTTTATTGTCTATGCATAGTCACTTTACCCCTACCTACATGTACAAATTAACCCGACTAACCTGTACCCCCCCCACATTGACACGGTTTATTGTTATGTAATCTTATTGTGTTACTTTTTATCATTTAATATAGTTTATTTAGCAAATACTTTCTTAACTCTTTTTTGAACTGCATTGTTGATTAAGGGCTTGTAAGTAAGCACTTCACGGTAATACCTGTTGTATTCGGCGCATGTGACAAATACATTTTTATTTGATTTAGACCTTTGGTCCTGATGGGAGACATGGATTACCCAGAGAACACTGCTACTCCAGCTGCTTTCTCTTCATCTGACCACGTGTTCTCTCATAGTCCGAAATAATCTGGTTGTCACAGTCGTAGCATAAGGGCTACTCATTTCTAGGCTTGGGCGATTTACTGGGGTATTTGGAAATAGCCAATAAGTGTTTTTTGAAATACTGTTACTATTTATTTGAACTAAAAAAATATATATACAAATATATTTAACTAAACTCAGCAAAAAAAGAAACAACCCTTTGTTTGCAATACTGTACTGTGAGATGCCTAAGACAGCACTACAGGGAGACAGGACGGACAGCTGATCGTCCTCACAGTGGCAGACCACATGTAACAACACCTGCACAGGATCGGTACATCCGAACATCACACCTGCGGGCCAGGTACAGGTTGGCAACAACAACTGCCCGAGTTACACCAGGAACGCACAATCCCTCCATCAGTGCTCAGGCTGTCCGCAAAGGCTGAGAGAGTCTGGACTGAGGGCTTGTAGGCCTGTTGTAAAGGCAGGTCCTCACCAAACATCCCCGGCAACAACATTGCTTAAGGTCACAAATCCACCGTCGCTGGACCAGACAGGACTGGCAACAAAACGCTCTTCACTGGCATGAGTCGTGGTTTTGTCTCACCAGGGGTGATGGTCAGATTCGCATTAATGAGCATTACTGGAGCAGGATCGATTTGGAGGTGGAGGGTCCATCATGGTCTGGGGTGGTGTGTCACAGCATCATCGGACTGAGCTTGTTGTCATTGCAGGCAATCTCAACACCGTGCGTTACAGGGAAGACATCCTCCTCCCTCATGTGGTACCCTTCCTGCAGGCTCATCCTGACATGATGCTCAAGCATGACAATGCCACCAGCCATACTGCTCGTTCTGTGCGTGATTTCCTGCAAGACGGGGATATCCGTGTTCTGCCATGGCCAGCGAAGAGCCCGGATCTCAATCCCATTGAGCACGTGTGGGACCTGTTGGATCGGAGGGTGAGGGCTAGGGCCATTCCCCTCAGAAATGTCTGGGAACTTGCAGGTGCCTTGGTGGAAGAGTGGGGTAACATCTCACAGCAAGAACTGGCAAATCTGGTGTAGTCCATGAGGAGGAGATGTACTGCAGTACTTAATGCAGCTGGTGGCCATACCAGATACGGACTGTTACTTTTGATTTTGACCCCCACCCCCCCTTTGTTCAGAGACACATTATTCCATTTGTGTTAGTCACATGTCTTGTGGTTTATTGTGGTTTATGTCTCAGTTGTTGAATCTTGTTATGTTCATAAAAATATTCACACGTAAAATTTGCTGAAAATAAACGTAGTTGACAGTGAGGACGTTTATTTTTTGTTTGAGTTTGTTAAGTAGTGGTGGCTGATGGGAGAAAAGGGGTGGCTAGGGAGAAGGTGACGGAATCTGAGGTTTTGTTTGAAATTGCGAGTCGGGTGAAGCTAATAGTACAGAAAGTGAGAATGAGTGGGTTACAGTAGCAAAGAAAAAGGGAAACAAAAGTAGTAAAGCTGTGGTAGAAAATAGGAAACCACTACAATCATGTTTAGACGGAGTGAGGGTTTTGGATCAATGCTACTTGGGAAATCCATTTAACGTTTCGAGTAAAATCTGAAAATCTGGAATGCGTTACCTGTCACATTATTTTACATCATGAAGCTTCCCCAGAACAGTTGAGCCAGTCACGTGTCTTTTTGTAAATAGCACAACGGAAGAAAGTGGGAGCAGGTGAGTTGCGCTGTGTATTGACAGGGGTTGCGTTTTATATTGGGAGAGTATATCAAGAGTTGTTTTGCTTCAATAGAGTGATCAGGGACGTGCAACTATATTTTCACTTCACAGAAAATACATTAGTGCAACACATTCTCTAGAAAATTGTTAAATGTTCATCAGATGACAACTGAAGTGCAACACTATTTTCCTGGCAACCACAATAGTAAATGAGCTAACAATGAAAAAGCAAAGTATTTTTTTGCAAAACTATGCATGGGCATCATATTTCTAATGTTTATCATAGAATGAACGTAGCCAGCTACATTTCCTAATGTTTTGTTTAAAGTTAATCTTGAATTTTCCAGAGAAATGAAGGCTGACTACATGAGAAAAGTATTGGAGAAAAGTAACTACACATCAGTCAGAGCGCTGTCGGCTGATAGAATGCCCATTCGTGAATTCTCATCCGTGGGGAAGTGTAACTGAATTAGTCTGATGCGGAGCAGAAATTCCAACAAGAAGCATTTTAGTTCTGCATTTACAAAACGCATCAAGATTATTTGTTATGCATTTATTTATTTTTCCTGTGTGAAAAACAAAGATTTCCTAAGTTTAACTTGCTAGTTATCTAAGTAAGTGGCTGAATTAATAAAGTGACGGGGCATCATAATGTGTTAGCCTTCTGCCGTGTTTGAGAAGTTAAAAACCTTTGGATAAGTTATCTGTACAGCTGTCACTGTTATCTTTTGACATCCTTGTGTTTTTTTCTCCTCTCCATTCCTCTGCATTCAGGCCCATTGCCCTAGTGTCATGGATCACCCGGTACTGCTGCTCATTATGTTGCCAGCTCCGTACCGGCTTTCTAGGCATCACTGAACTGGATTCATTACCACCAACCCCGGACGGTCTTGTCTCATTACGCACACCTGGTTCCAATTTCCCCTGATTATTATGTCTATAAATATGCCCTCTGTTCCCCATTGTCCTTGTCTATTATTGTCCCATGTCCGTTGGTGAGTACCTGTGCTCTGTTGTATCGGCTTTTGTGCTACCTGTTATTGTGCACTTGTTATTATGGGTCTCGTCCCGTGTATTATTTAGAGGTTTACACCTCACTCTTTTGTTTGGGTTACATCCCTGTGTTATATACAGTGCCTTGCGAAAGTATTCGGCCCCCTTGAACTTTGCGACCTTTTGCCACATTTCAGGCTTCAAACATAAAGATATAAAACTGTATTTTTTTGTGAAGAATCAACAACAAGTGGGACACAATTATGAAGTGGAACGACATTTATTGGATATTTCAAACTTTTTTAACAAACAAAAACTTAAAAATTGGGCGTGCAAAATTATTCAGCCCCTTTACTTTCAGTGCAGCAAACTCTCTCCAGAAGTTCAGTGAGGATCTCTGAATGATCCAATGTTGACCTAAATGACTAATGATGATAAATACAATCCACCTGTGTGTAATCAAGTCTCCGTATAAATGCACCTGCACTGTGATAGTCTCAGAGGTCCGTTAAAAGCGCAGAGAGCATCATGAAGAACAAGGAACACACCAGGCAGGTCCAAGATATTGTTGTGAAGAAGTTTAAAGCCGGATTTGGATACAAAAAAATTTCCCAAGCTTTAAACATCCAAAGGAGCACTGTGAAAGCGATAATATTGAAATGGAAGGAGTATCAGACCACTGCAAATCTACCAAGACCTGGTCGTCCCTCTAAACTTTCAGCTCATACAAGGAGAAGACTGATCAGAGATGCAGCCAAGAGGCCCATGATCACTCTGGATGAACTGCAGAGATCTACAGCTGAGGTGGGAGACTCTGTCCATAGGACAACAATCAGTCGTATATTGCACAAATCTGGCCTTTATGGAAGAGTGGCAAGAATAAAGCAATTTCTTAAAGATATCCATAAAAAGTGTTGTTTAAAGTTTGCCACAAGCCACCTGGGAGACACACCAAACATGTGGAAGAAGGTGCTCTGGTCAGATGAAACCAAAATTGAACTTTTTGGCAACAATGCAAGACGTTATGTTTGGCGTAAAAGCAACACAGCTGAACACACCATCCCCACTGTCAAACATGGTGGTGGCAGCATCATGGTTTGGGCCTGCTTTTCTTCAGCAGGGACAGGGAAGATGGTTAAAATTGATGGGAAGATGGATGGAGCCAAATACAGGACCATTCTGGAAGAAAACCTGATGGAGTCTGCAAAAGACCTGAGACTGGGACGGAGATTTGTCTTCCAACAAGACAATGATCCAAAACATAAAGCAAAATCTACAATGGAATGGTTCAAAAATAAACATATCCAGGTGTTAGAATGGCCAAGTCAAAGTCCAGACCTGAATCCAATCGAGAATCTGTGGAAAGAACTGAAAACTGCTGTTCACAAATGCTCTCCATCCAACCTCACTGAGCTCGAGCTGTTTTGCAAGGAGGAATGGGAAAAAATGTCAGTCTCTCGATGTGCAAAACTGATAGAGACATACCCCAAGCGACTTACAGCTGTAATCGCAGCAAAAGGTGGCGCTACAAAGTATTAACTTAAGGGGGCTGAATAATTTTGCACGCCCAATTTTTCAGTTTTTGATTTGTTAAAAAAGTTTGAAATATCCAATAAATGTCGTTCCACTTCATGATTGTGTCCCACTTGTTGTTGATTCTTCACAAAAAAATACAGTTTTATATCTTTATGTTTAAAGCCTGAAATGTGGCAAAAGGTCGCAAAGTTCAAGGGGGCCGAATACTTTCGCAAGGCACTGTATATGTACACTAGAGGTCGACCGATTATGATTTTTCAACTCCGATATCGATTATTGGAGGGCCAAAAAAGCCGATACCGATTAATCGGCCAATTTTTTTGTTTTGTTATAATGACAATTACAACAATACTGAATGAACATTTATTTTAACTTAATATAATACATCAATTAAATCAATTTAGCCTCAAATAAATAATGAAACATGTTCAGTTTGGTTTAAATAATGCAAAAACAAAGTGTTGGAGAAGAAAGTAAAAGTGCAATATGTGCCATATAAGATAGCTAACGTTAAAGATCCTTGCTCAGAACATGAGAACATATGAAAGCTGGTGGTTCCTTTTAACATGAGTCGTCAATATTCCCAGGTAAGAAGTTTTAGGTTGTAGATATTATAGGAATTATAGGACTATTTCTCTCTATACGATTTGTATTTCATATACCTTTGACTATTGGATGTTCTTGTAGGCACTTTAGTATTGCCAGTGTAACAGTATAGCCTCCATCCTGCTCCTCGCCGCTACCTGGGTTCGAACCAGGAACACATCGACAACAGCCACCCTCGAAGCAGCGTTACCCATGCAGAGCAAGGGTAACAACTACTCCAAGTCTCAGAGCGAGTGACGTTTGAAACACTATTAGCGCGCACCCCGCTAACTAGCTAGCCATTTCACATCAGTTACCCCAGCCTAATCTCTGGAGTTGATAGGCTTGAAGTCATAAACAGCGCAATGCTTGAGGCATTGTGCAGAGCTGCTGGCAAAACGCACGAAAGTGCTGTTTGAATGAACGCTTACGAGCCTGCTGGTGCCTACCATCGCTCAGTCAGACTGCTCTATCAAATCATAGACTTAATTATAGCATAATAACACACAGAAATACGAGCCTTAGGTCATTAATATGGTAGAATCTGGAAACTATTATTTCGAAAACAAAACATTTATTCTTTCAGTGAAATACAGAACCGTTACGTATTTTATCTAACGGATGGCATCCATAAGCCTAAATATTCCTGTTACATTGCACAACCTTCCATGTTATGTCATAATTACGTAACATTCTGGCAAATTAGTTTGCAATGAGCCAGGCGGCCCAAACTGTTGCATATACCCTGACTCTATGTGCATTGAACGCAAGAGAAGTGAAACAATTTCACCTGGTTAATATTGCCTGCTAACCTTTCTTTTAACGAAATATGCAGGTTTAAAAATATATACTTCTGTGTATTGATTTTAAGAAAGGCATTGATACTTATGGTTAGGTACACATTGGAGCAACGACAGTCGTTTTTCGAGAATGCGCACTGCATCGATTATATGCAACGCAAGACACGCTAGATAAACCAGTAATATCATCAACCAAGATAAGTTTAATGCTAGCTAACAACTTACCTTGGCTTCTTACTGCATTCGCGTAACAGGCAGGCTCCTCGTGAGGCAGGTGGTTAGAGCGTTGGACTAGTTAACCGTAAGGTTGCTAGATCGAATCCCTAAGCTGACAAGGTAAAAATCTGTCGTTCTGCCCCTGAACAAGGCAGTTAACCCACCGTTCCTAGGCCGTCATTGAAAATAAGAACGTGTTCTTAACTGACTTGCCTCGATAAATAAAGTTGGAACAAAATATATAATAATAATTAAAAAAATCGGCATCCAAAAATACAAATTTCCGATTGTTATGAAAACTTGAAATCGGCCCTAATTAAATTGGCCATTCCGATTAATCGGTCGACCTCTAATTCACACACACACACACGTGTTTGTTTTGTGCTTCGTCCCCGTCGTTTCCATGACATACTTTATTATTGGTTGAGAAATAAAATTACTTATTTTCGTTTGAGCTCGTTAACATATTTAGCTAGCTGCCTCCATGGAACTTGGCTATTACTTGTGAACATGTTGTTAGCATTCTGGTAATACATGCCCAATGGGCTTTTTTTGCTGTTTTTTTGCCACCCCCTTGTGTACTTAGCCGGTAATGCCATAAATCTCGGGATAAGAGAATGACGATGTAAACATCTGGATACCGCCCAACCATACTCATTTCTCCTAAGTGGAGATTCTCTTTTCTCCCTCACTCACCTGTCCATCTACTCATATTAATTCCATGCTGTCTCTTGTCCACTCTAACATTGTTGTCATCTATCTCCCACCAGGTGCCCTTAGAGTTCCCCAAAGAGCTTGACACCTTGGTGAGCAATCATCAACAAATTATCTTATCAATCATTGTACTGGGTGACTTCAACCTCCCGACGTCTGCCTTTTATCCACCCCTTTCCTCTTTTGACCTCATCCTTTCCCAGTCACCTCCGACAAGGCAGACAATGCGCTTAATCTCATCTTTACTATATGCTGTTGGCCTACTAATCTCACTGCAACCCCCCTCCAGGTCTCTGATCACTGCTGTGTTTCCTTTTCAGTTTCCATCTCCTCCAACCGTACCCACATGGTCATACGGTGTCGCAATCTTTGTTCCCCCTCTCCCACTACTCTCTCCTCTTCTATCCTATAATCTCATACTTCTGCTAAATCCTTCTCCCTCTTGTTTCCTGATTCTTCCTCTTTGACCCTACTCTCCTCCCTTTCTGCATTATTAGTTTGTTTTAACTACTCCTATTCAAATGGTAGTCTCAGGTACTCAGCAAGAAGGTCTGATTTAACTATTATTAAAACAAGACCCCTATGGCAAATATGAAGATCCAGTCCATCTAAAAAAACTGGATGCATCTCACACTTTAATGTTGTGATGCAAAAATACCAGCGAAATGTGTAGCACTCAGAATTAAAAAAGGGTTTTCCATGTATTGTTCATCCTGATCGGACAGGTTTTTTACATGGACGATACATTTCAAAATTCGACAACTACTAGAATAGAACAACATGAAACATCTAAGAAGGCAGGCCTGGTATTCATAGCAGATTTAAAAAAGTTATTTGATAAACTAAGAGTGGATTTTATAAATACTGAACAAAAATATAAATTCAACATTTAAAGTCTTGATTTCATGAGCTGAAACAAAAGATCCCAGAATTCTTCCATAAGCACAAAATGCTTATTTCTCTAAAATTTTGGGTAGAAAATTGTTTTCAAATTGAAATCTGTTAGTGAGCATTTCTCATTTGGCAAGATAATTCATCCACCTGACAGGTGTGGCATATCAAGAAGATGATTAAACAGCATGATCATTACACAGGTGCACCTTGTGCCGGGGACAATAAAAGGCCACTCTAAAATGTGCAGTTTTGTCACACAACACAATACCACAGATGTCTGAAGTTTTGAGGGAGCATATAATTGGCATGCTGACTGCAGGAATGTCCACCAAAGCTGTTGACAGAGAATGTAATGTACATTTCTCTATCATAAGTCACCTCCAATGTCATTTTAGAGAATTTGGCAGTACATCCAACCGGTCTCACAAATGTAGACCATGTGTATGGCGAGCGGTTTGTCAACGTTGTGAACACAGTGCCCCATGCTGGTGGTTGGGTTATGGTATGGGCAGGCATAAGCTACGGACAATGAACACAATTGCATTTTATCGAAGGCAATTTGAATGCACATAGATACCATGACGAGATCCTGAGGTCCATTCATCCGCTGCCATCTCATCATGTTTCAGCATGATTAATGCACAGCCTCATGTCGAAAGGATCTGTACAAAATTCCTGTAAGCAGAAAATGTTCCAGTTCTTCCATGAATACTTTCTGAAGGCACTGTATTCCATGCCTGTATACTCACCAGATATATCACCTATTGAGCATGTTTGGGATGCTCTGTACCGATTGGTACAACAGTGTTTTCCAGTTCCTGCCATTATCCAGCAACTTCACACAGCCATTGACGAAGAGGGGGACAACATTTCACAGGCCACAATCAACAGCCTGACCAGCTTTATGCGAAGGAGATGTGTTGCGCTGCATTAGATAATGGAGATGTGTTGGTCACACCAGATAATGACTGGTTTTCTGATCTACAAACCTACTTTAAAAAAAAATGTATCTGTGACCAACAGATGCGTAATGTATTCCCAGTCATGTGAAATCTATAGATTAGGACCAAATTGATTTCAATTGACTGATTTCCTTGTGTGAACTGTAACTCATTAAAATCATTTGAATTGTGTTTTTATTTTTGTTCAGTATAGAACAGAAAACGTGACTTCAACGTCAGAAAAATACATATTTCCAACTTTCATTCAAAACCGAAAATGAGTGGATTTCAAAGTCTGGAAAATGACTTTTCTAACGTCATTTTACTCAATGGAAGGCACTATACAATTTTGATTCCGGAGTTGGATTCAGCCTTACATGATTTTGTTGCCTTTTGATAAAATACATTTGAGTATTGCATTGTTAAAAGAAGAAAATGTGTTCTAATTGAAGATTGATTTGGTTCCGTGGACGAGTTGGTGAATTTGTTTGTTGTATGCCTAGTAAGTCATTCTAACATATAATAAACCATGGAAAATGTAGGCTACTTGGGAAAATTGCACCAGAGTGAAAACTGTATTCAGCGTGGAATCGGGTTCACAGTTGGGGCTAGGTGGATTAATGCATCTGATTCTTGATAATTCAGTATTTCAATAATTAGTTACATGTGTCCCTAGTCCAAATACATGGGTGAAGTACATTAGAATATATCAATGATTTTACTCACCACTGGCTTTAGCTGGCAAAATGGGATAGTCTTCTTATTAAAGGATCGAAAATATTGTCTTTCCTTTATGACGCCACAAAGATGGTGTTCTTTTTTGCGTAATGTAGAGGGTTCTCTGTGGTATCACAGAGAAACGTTTGCTCGTGGAAGTAAACAAACAATTTGCATACACTATGCACAAGAAAATAATTATTCATAACTAATATTTTGCTGGCTGGTTTAATGCAATACGTCTTCTTGAAAGATTGAGGGCGACATGCTTTGGGAATGCACCCTTGACTGCTGTTTTTCATTTGCTTGTTCAATTTTGTTAGCTTGAGCGCAGCGCAGACTCACAAATCTTCAATAACATAGATGGATCATAGAGTGCTTTGGCATTAGGTAAGATTACTTGTAGATCTATACGCCGTCTACCTACGCAGCACGTGAAACCCGTCACATGTCACCAACACAATGAGGTAGGCTATGACAAATCTTGAACAGGAACAATGCATAGCGTCAATTCACAAGTAGATTGTCTTGCGTATAGCGTATGTAGGTACCCTGTGACCTAATGTCTAATTTAGTGAAACCAACATTTTAGTGTGCTTCGGACAAAATAGATAATACGCTATGTAGCTCATTCGGATTTCTGCTGTCCTGTCCAGTCTAAAGTTCAGTGCAGCAATGTCCGGAGAGAACAACAGCAAGAAAATGAATGATGGTAATGTTAACCTTGATAGTTGAATTGTCGTATTTTGCAAGAATATAGCTTCATTTCGACTTTATGGCAATGCGTTTCTTACTGAGTAATCTTCCGGTAGTATAATTTCAATGTAGGATTTCCGCATAGCGCAGTGAAATGTTTGTTGTTGTAACAATGTAACTATTATACAATAATCATAACAAAATACTTTCACATTGCAATATTTTGCCTTCCCGGCATATCACTTGATATGCAATAAGAAACTATTTAACTGTTAACGTTAGCACATTGCACGTAGTGTCTGGGAATTGGGAAGCTGCAATGTTCTTTTAATTCTTGATATTTTGGCTACCCATTGCTTCTTGAAGAATACAAGTATGTTTCACGATTTTACTACAACTTTCTGTCTTCATCATAACCCAACATATACGATTTTATTTATTCATTATTTACAAGCAACACGAATGTAATTAAACGGGTCGGCAGGTAGCCTAGCGGTTAAGAGCGTTGGGTCAGTAACCGAAAGTTCGCTGTTTCGAATCCACAAACAGATCAGTTTCGCAATCTGCCAGTGCCCTTGAGCAAGGCACGTCATCCTTATCTCTCTGGATAAGAGCGTCTGCTAAATGACTCATCGTCAAAATATGGCTAACTTTTGGATCTCATGGACAGTCAGTCCTTGGATCCAGAGAGCACTTTCGGTACATTTTAGTGGGGTTGAATTTGACTATTGATTCTTTCTCACACTAAAACTGAAAATCAATGTTTAGGTAATGAAAAATTACATGGACAATTGTAGAAGAAAGTCACATTCCTTAACTCCTTTACATGTCTGTTACATTTCCCTAGCAATATACCTCAGCTGTACACCAATACAAGTGGCAGGGACCTGTTTTGTTGTTTTTATTTAATTGAAGCATTAATACATGATAGGCCTGCTAATGTAGACACTCTAGACAATAATAATAAGGAAGTGGATATTTAACCTGCAGAAAGTGTAGGCATAGGGCTCAGAATTAATGAAAGTTATAGTCAGGTATAGTTTCAGTAAGAGTTAGGGAAAGGCATAAAAGTTAACATCGGGTTCGTGTACCATTGTCCGCCACCATTCATTTTCTGCTGGTCAAATATAAACTGCTTCATTTTAGAAATGATCCTCACTCTTTTGGGGGGAACACTGCCCTATCATGAATGGATAATTAGTCAACCTGTTTTTTTGTTTCTGCATTTCAGTTTGTAGAATGAACCAACATGGACCAGCCAAGTTTCATTGACAACAATAAGCCCCAAAACCCCTAATGTTAACAGTTCTCCCAAGAATGGACAGTGGATCACAACAAGCATTAACTGAAGAATGGCAAGGTTTAGACGAAGATCTTGCTCCACATTTATTGGTTTGGTGTTGCTCATATTCATAGTAACAGTTGTTTTAAAGTCCTTTACACCAGAATATTCTCCATTTGGAAGCATCTTTGGGCCCGAATTGTTCCCTAATATCAAAGGACCTGGAAAAAATGCCATTCAAATGCTTGGTAATATTGACAGTGTCGTCCCTGAAGCACTGACCAAAATGATTGACATAGACTCTGAGAGGGTCAAGAACGTAGAGGCTGCCCTTAGGCAATTCCCTGCTCCAAACTACAATATTCATGCCTTTTACTACACATGGTATGGCAACACACAGTTTGATGGAAAGTACATTCACTGGGACCACCCTCTTCTGCCACACTGGGATTCAAAGGTGGCAGCAGGATACCCAAGAGGGAGACACAGCCCACCAGATGACATTGGGGCTAACTTCTATCCTGCTTTAGGAGCTTATAGTTCCAGGGACCCCTCTGTTATTGAAGCTCACATGAAGCAACTGCGAGCAGGAGCTATTGGTAAGGCTTTGATGTTGGTAATACATTTAATTTAGTATTTTTCTGCTACGGTAAGACCCAAGTCTGCCATGTCATTCATGATCAGTTGAATAACTCAGTCTGTGCATTTCTAGGTGTTCTTGCTGTTTCCTGGTATCCACCTGGCATGAAGGATGAAAACGGTGAGCCAACAGATGACATTGTGCCTTTGATACTGGAGGTGGCACATGCATATCATGTAAAGGTGTGTATGATAATCAATGAAAAGAGCAAGCATGGCTCATATACAGTGGGGATCGAAGTTCTTGACACCTTTAAAAAGATGAGCAACAATGACTGAACAAAATAAATAATTAAAACACTGAGCTATATTCTATGCTCAAAGAAATGGGGATATTCTATTTTGTACTAATACAATTGCTTAAGGAGAGCGATTAGAGGAAATAGGGGTCAAAATGATTGACACCCCTGTTTTCAATACCTTTCAATATCGCACCTTGCGAGGAAAATGGCACTGAGCCTATTTATGAAAATGTTTTATGAGTTGGAGAACACATTGAGAGGGATCTTAGACCATTCCTCCATACAGAATCCTTCCAGATCCTGGATATTTTTCGGTGTTTAGGGACTGCCCTCTTCAAATCAAACCACAGGTTTACAATGGGGTTCAAGTTCAGAGACTGTGATGGCCATTGCAAAATGTTGATTTTGTGGCCAATTGACCATTTCTTTGTGTGCTTGGGGTCATTGTTTTTCTGGAGGATCCACCTGTGGCCAGTTTCAGCAACCAGGTTTTTGTATAAAATATCCTGATACTGGGTGACGTTTGTATTTGTATTTATTATGGGGTCCAGGAAAAGTTGCTGCAATGATGCCGTTGACTCTAACAAGAGCCACAGGACCAGTGGAAGCAAAATAGCCCCATAACAGCAAAGATCCACCACCTAATTTTACAGTAGCTATGCGGTTATTTTCTGCTCATGGTTTCTCATTTCGATGCCAAACCCACCACTGGTGTGCATGCCCGACGAGCTCTATTTTCATGTCATTTTACCACAGCACCGGTTCCAATCCAAGTGGCAAATGTCAATGCAGTTTAGCAAACTCTAGGTGTTTACATTTGTTGGATGACAAGAAAATACAACTCTTTGATGTCAAAATGAGAATGCATGAGCAGAAAATAACCCAATCCCTACTTTATAATATGGTGGTGGATCGTTGATGTTATGGGGCTATTTTGCTTGGTGGTGGATCACCTGAGTTGACTCACTTGTTCACAAGATTGGTTAACACTTGGTTCCTAGGGTCTCCACCGAGCTAGTTCAATACTTTTTTAGTTTTAATGCACCGTATTGCTGGAACAAAATTCTAAATAGATTTAATCTTGATGTTCTGGTGCCGTTTGGGCAATTTTAATATATTGATTGCCAATTTATTTGTGGAGGAATGTAACTGTTTTTCTGAGTGATTTGTGATGTTTTATTTGTGCTTAGGATGGCTGTGCTTTTGTATTGTAATATATATTTTGTTTTTAATGTGTATTTTATATTGTATTATACAGGGCGCATTTGGAAAAGAGACCCCAGGTCTCAATATGTCTTCCCCGTCAAAATAAAAATAAATGGGTCTATTTTGCTTCCTCTGGTTCTGGCGCCCTTGTTAGAGGAATCATGAACTTTACCCAGTACCAGGATATTTTAGTCAGAAACCTGGTTGCCTCTGCCAGGGGGCTGAAACTTGACCGCAAGTGGATCTTCCAGCAACCCCAAGCACACATCAAAGAAATGGTTCATTGGCCACAAAATCAACACTTTGCAATGGCCATCTCCGTCTCTGGACTTGAACCCCATTGAAAACCTGTGGTTTGAATTGAAGAGGGCAGTCAATAAGCGCAGACAAAGGATATCAAGGATCTGGAAGGATTCTGTGAGGAATGGTCTAAGATTCCCCGCTCCATGTGTTTTCTAACTCCTAAAATATTTTTGAAAAAGGCTCAGTGCCGTTATCCTCGCTAGGTGAGGTATTGAAAACGGGTGTCAATCATTTCGACTTCTACCTTTTTGAGAAAATAAATTATTACTTGTTAAACTAAATCTATTTTCTCTGAGCAATTTTTTTAGAACACAATATAGGTCAGTATTTGAATAATTTATTTAATACAGTCATTTTTCTCATCTTTATCAATGGTGTGAATACTTTTGGACCCCAATGTACATGTGTTCTTTTGACAACATAAAAAGAAAGCAATTTTTCAGTTCTGAAATCCATTGCCTCTTTTTTTCCATATTACTGTTGATTTGTGTGTACTACACAGGTTGCTTTTCACATTGAACCATACAAAGGAAGAGATGAAACAAGTATGTTTAACAATGTCAAGTACATCATAGAGAAGTAAGTATTACATCATTCCTTATTTTATATTTCTGATTGGCCTTTAGTCTTGTCAGTATCAATAGTTCCACTTATATTATTATTCAACATAAGTTTTTACCCCAGGTGAACTCATTTATTTGTTCAGTAATACCTTATATATGCAATGTTTAAAATATTACCTCAGCTTTATGAATTTGTATATGATTGAACAGCCCAATGCCTAACTCAATCAGATCATGTCTATTTCTTAATCTTTGTAAGTAGACCCTATTTGTAAAATGGTACTTAATTTGTAATCCTGTCATTCTATTTGAAGATATGGTGAGCACCCTGCATTCTACAGGCATAGAACAAACACTGGCAAGTTTCTTCCTCTATTCTACGTCTACGATTCCTATCTACTCAACTCAGAACAGTGGGCAAAACTCCTTAAACACACCAAAAGCAGTAGCATTAGAGATACTCCCTATGATGGTATCTTCATAGCCCTTCTTGTTGAAGAGAAACACAAGAGGGATATCGTCACGGCAGGTTTCGACGGAGTCTACACTTATTTTGCAACTAATGGGTTTTCCTATGGCTCCACTCACCGCAATTGGGAGTCCATTAAAACATTCTGTGAAGACAACAACCTGTTGTTCATTCCGAGTGTGGGGCCAGGTTATATTGACACCAGTATTAGGCCTTGGAATTTCCAGAATACACGCAACCGCATTAATGGGAAGTACTATGAAATGGCCCTGAGTGCAGCCCTAGAAGCAGGTGCTGATATTATATCTATAACATCATTTAATGAATGGCATGAGGGAACCCAGATTGAGATGGCAATTCCAAAAACAAGCCAGACTGTGTACCTAGACTACTTCCCACACAAGCCTGTTGTCTATTTAGAGGTAACTCGCAAATGGGCAGCAATATTTAGCAATGAAAGGAAGAGATGGCTAGAATGATACAAAAAGTACATTCAATCTTGCCAGAAATTGTCTTACACAATATAGATTATAGAATTTGACGACAATAGTGCATGTGACAGAAACCTATATTTACTTTTTGTCCTGTATGGTAGGTAACATTATCATGGTTTTACAGATTAACTAATGAAAGGGCAGCCTTGAATTGTGTGGTATTTGTCCTGCTTTATATGATTATAATGATTTGTACTTTAATGTATAACTGTTATATTTGGGCAATTATACAGTGAGGGAAAAAAGTATTTGATCCCCTGCTGATTTTGTACGTTGCCCACTGACAAATAAATTATCAGTCTATAATTTTAATGGTAGGTTTTATTTTTCAGTGAAAGAGAGAATAACCACAAAAAAAATCCTGAAAAACGCATGTCAAAAATGCTATAAATTGATGTGCATTTTATTGAGGGAAATAAGTATTTGACCCCTCTGCAAAACATGACTTAGTATTTGGTGGCAAAACCCTTGTTGGCAATCAGAGGTCAGACGTTTCTTGTAATTGGCCACCAGGTTTGCATACATCTCAGGAGGGATTTTGTCACACTCCTCTTTGCAGATCTTCTCCAAGTCATTAAGGTTTCGAGGCTGACGTTTGGCAACTCGAACCTTCAGCTCCCTCCTCAGATTTTCTATGGGATTAAGGTCTGGAGACTGGCTAGGCCACTCCAGGACCTTAATGTGCTTCTTCTTGAGCCACTCCTTTGTTGACTTGGCCGTGTGTTTTGGGTCATTATCATGCTGGAATACCCATCCACGACCCATTTTCAATGCCCTGGCTGAGGGAAGGAGGTTCTCACCCAAGATTTGACAGTACATGGCCCCGTCCATCGTCCCTTTGATGCGGTGAAGTTGTCCTGTCCCCTTAGCAGAAAAACACCCCCAAAGCATAATGTTTCCACCTACATGTTTGACGGTGGGGGTGACGTTCTTGGGGTCATAGGCAGCATTCCTCCTCCTCCAAACAAGATGAGTTGAGTTGATGCCAAAGAGCTCCATTTTGGTCTCATCTGACCACAACACTTTCACCCAGTTGTCCTCGGAATCATTCAGATGTTCATTGGCAAACTTCAGACGGGCATGTATATGTGCTTTCTTGGGCAGGGGGACCTTGCGGGCGCTGCAGGATTTCAGTCCTTCACGGCGTAGTGTGTTACCAATTGTTTTCTTGGTGACTATGGTCCCAGCTGCCTTGAGATCATTGACAAGATCCTCCCGTGTAGTTCTGGGCTGATTCCTCACCATTCTCATGATCATTGCAACTCCACGAGGTGAGATTTTGCATGGAGCCCCAGGCTGAGGGAGATTGACAGTTATTTTGTGTTTCTTCCATTTGCGAATATTTGCACCAACTGTTATCACCTTCTCACCAAGCTGCTTGGCGATGGTCTTGCAGCCCATTCCAGCCTTGTGTAGGTCTACAATCTTGTCCCTGACATCCTTGGAGAGCGCTTTGGTCTTGGCCATGTTGGAGAGTTTGGAATCTGATTGATTGATTGCTTCTGTGGACAGGTGTCTTTTATACAGGTAACAGACAGCACTCCCTTTAAGAGTGTGCTCCTAATCTCAGCTCGTTACCTGTATAAAAGACACCTGGGAGCTAGAAATCTTTCTGATTGAGAGGGGGTCAAATACTTATTTCCCTCATTAAAATGCAAATCAAAATTTTTGTCATGCGTTTTTCTGGATTTTTTTTGTTATTCTGTCTCTCACTGTTCAAATAAACCTACCATTAACATTATAGACTGATCATTTCTTTGTCAGTGGGCGGGCAAACGTACAAAATCAGCAGGGGATCAAATACTTTCCCCCCTCACTGTAGGTAGGGGCTACCCAGATTTAAACCCCTTCCTGGGCTAAAAAGCACTTTTAAAGGAGGGTCTGAATTGAATATGCTTTTTGTCTAGGACATTCTTAACCGGGGTCTGTACAAAACACCACAATGTGACAGTTCCTACTTCATTGCACTACTGTATAAACTGTCTGCCAATAGGTGCCTTTTGAGAGGCATTGTATAACCTCCCTGGTCTTTGGTTGAATCTGTGTTTTGAAATTCACTGCTTTTCTGAGGGTCCTTAGATATGTGTGGGGTACATAGATGAGGTAGTCATTCAAAAATGATGTTGAACACTATTATTGCGCACAGAGTGAGTCCATGCAACTTATTATGTGATTTGTTAAGCACATTTTTACTCCTAAACTTATTTCGGCTTGCCATAACAAAGAGTTATGAGTATAAACAGAGTTTAATACTTACTTATTCACTCAAGACATTTCAACATTTCATTTTTTATTAATTTGTAAAAATGTCAAATCATAATTACACTTTTTTTTGTAGGCCATTGATGACAACATATCTATATAATCCATTTAAAATTCAGGCTGTAACACAACAAAATGTGGAAAATATCAAGGTGTGTGAATACTTTCTGAAGGCACTGTACATAACAATGACTAAGCAGCTAAGTTTCTGTTAATTGTAAACCATAATGCACGCATATATACATCCTTAATTAAAATAAACATTGTGTACATTTAGGCTACTATTGTTATTTCAGGGTTTTCCTACCTTATTTCTTTAAATACAGGACAGTTAACAAAAGGGGCAAACATTGTCATATTAACATTACCAACCTGGGTTACGTCCTACGAATCAGCCTCAACATTATCTCTTGTAATGCGCATAGTAGGCTACTGAATCTTTGAACAATTTAGATAGTCTATTTGAATAATCCCCTATCAAGTAAACTTTAATTGATCACGAATCTTGTCAATTTAATGAGTATGGGTTTTACATATAGGTTATGCCTATGTTGTAGGCTACATGTCATTTTAATAATTTACGTTGAAACCACGTCACCTGCGAACAAATAATTGTATGAGCAGCGTCAATATTGCACATGCATTCCTAATTGAAAGATGGGGAACGTATGATACACATTACATTTATTCAGTAATGCATTTTTTGAACGCATGCCCAACTGATAGAATCTCTGCTAGGCTACCTACATTCGGTATCACGAATACACTTTCAGCCTATATCTGCATTGTCGGTAAATAGGGGCAAGGAAGGTAGCGCATGGGCAGCCAGTGAGGAATTATACCACATCGCATCACGTCCCTTACATGGCGTCCTTATATTTAACGAAACGATGCATTTGCTCAAATTTACTGAATTGAGAATAACAGTCATTTTCGAATTCTGCTAACCTTCTCAGTTAGGTCGCATGGGAGGGGGATTTTATATAGCCACCTTACATTGCAAGTTCGCGGAAACGTTATGGGTTTCGGCTCCTATGAATCCTGGCCAATTACTGCAAATATTGCCATCAGCGCAAATATTTATTTGCATCCTTAACGTTTTCGGCATGTAGGACTGTATGTATGAGGGAACGACCCGGAAAAGCAATGGGAAGATATGCATATTTTAATACATGCTTGTCGAGATGGTGAGTAAAATTGATTTTTCTCCGCACCGTGTCAAAGCAGTGGTACCTCGTTTCGCAAGCCAAGATGTGCTAGCTAATTATAAATAAAACATCAAGAAGAATCCGAAGGAAATGCATATATCTCATCATTCAAGTCACCATTTTTGCATTAAGAAAAATACACTTTTGTATTAAGGTCATTGACGTTATAGGCATTTGTCTTCGATGATTTGCCCCACTATGAATGAGGATAAGGAGTAGCCTATGTTTACACGTCTGTCATGTTTACACGCCTGTCAGTGTTCTCAAAGATGCTTATATATGGCCCACATGATTTGAAGCTCTGTTGGTGCGTAAAAGGGCGTTTGTTAACCAGAGGGAATAGGGCTACAATAATATAAGGCTACATTTTTTACCAATAGATTTTATTTTACACACCAACTACAATGTTGAATGACACTCATTGCAAGCGTGTTTAGGCTACAACTGGTTTTTAAATGACCTTCAGTTGCACCGGCTGAAAATGAATTCTTACTTTTGATACTGCTCGTTTCAACCTTTCGCCAGTGTAGCCAAACCAAACGAGAAATGCAGGAAAAATTATTATAATAGCCAATCTGAAAATGGTCCTGTTTTATCCCGCCCTCTGATAGAGCCAATAGCCTACACAAGACCATTGCACCCCCACCCCCCAGTTGTCATACTAGTTTGAAAAAACATTTTGATCCCTGCATAAACTTATACATTTACCAAATGAAAATAAGCGCAATGAGCCATAGCAATTTCTCTATATAATTTATTTCTTTAACTTTAGTTTTGATCACCATGGAGACCTAACTATGCCACCTGTGAATGATGAACTATTATTCTAAACGTCTCACCCTCACAGTTTATTTGTCTGCTTCCATTCAACCTTCATCATTATCATTTGAATACAGTCCTATTTTGCATACTATAGCTTTCCCTTAAATCCAACTTTATACATTTCAACCTTTTAAGCACATCGTATCACTCTAATACTTACAGAAAGTGGATTCCTGTCATGTAAGAGGATTTGGTGTACATGAAAATGCATTGATACTGTAAGCCTTTAAAATGAGGTGCATTTGTCTACCCTAGTCCATTAATGGCTGATGATGCTCTCTTAATGCTCTCTTAACCACTGCTCAGTCACAAATGCCTGTCTGTATAGAAAAATAGTGCTGCCATAAGGCAATAAGCTAGAAAATTGTGAAAGACTGGAAATTGGAAAGTTACTGGTTTAACTAGAATCATTTCTTTGTAACTGTTTCAAGAAAATATGGAATATATGAAAAGAGTAGTCTAATTCTACACAGGCATTATTTGATTTGCTTTTTATTTTCTTATGTAACATGCAGGTCACAGGTGTGTGTTCAATTTACAAGAGCTTGGAACATTATGTGTTCACTCAGCCTTAAGATGGCAGCATGCTCATATGCATGCTATTGATGTGTGTGACATGGATATTTGAAAACTGTATTTTTCTGAAAGTGATTCAGTTAATGTGTAGTGGGGGAGTAGGTGCTTAATTGAACTATCAGTATGCATGTGTGATGAGCATTCTTGCCTAAGACCTGAAGAATTGTGTTAGCTCCCAGAACGTATACCTAGGGCCTAGGCTTTAACTCAATAGGTTAACACTGAGATTAATCAAGTTCAGTATCAGGCCAGTCAAACATGTAAAGTAGTATCACCAAGTTATTCCAGTGGTGCAAGTCTACCCTGATTTAAAGCCAGAATCCTTAACAAAGCAGATACCCCGCCTCTGTTTTGATGAAAACCCATTTACTTGTTTCACATTTTGTTACGTTACAGCCTAATTCTAAAATGGATTGAATAAAATAAAATAAAATCAGCAATCTACACACAATACCCCATAATGGCAAAGTGAAAATAGGTTTGTATAAATTTTTGCAAATGTATTAAAAATAAATAACAGAAATACCTTATTTACATAAGTATTCAGACCCTTTGCTATGAGACGTCAAATTGAGCACAGGTGCATCCTGTTTCCATTGATCATCCTTGAGATGTTTCTACAACTTGATTGGAGTCCACCTGTGGTAAATTAAATTGGTTGTATATGATTTGGAAAGGCACACATCTGTCTATATAAGGTCCCACAGTTGGCAGTTCATGTGAGAGCAAAAAACAAGCCGTGAGGTGGAAGGAATTGTCCGTTAATCTCTGAGAAAGGATTGTGTCGAGGCAGAGATCTGGGGAAGGGTACCAAAAAATGTCTGCAGCAATGAAGGACTCCATCATTCTTGAATGGAAGAAGTTTGGAACCATCAAGACTCTTCCTAGAGCTGGCCGCCTGCCCAAACTGAGCAATCGAGGGAGAAGGGCCTTGGTCAGGGAGGTGACCAAGAACCTGATGGTTACTCTGGCAGAGCTCTAGAGTTGCTCTGTGGAGATGGGAGAACCTTCCAGAAGGACAACCATCTCTGCAGCACTCCACCGATCAGGCCTTTATGGTAGTGTGGCCAGACTGAAGCCATTCCTTAGTAAAAGGCACATGATGGTCCGCTTGGAGTTTGCCAATAGGCACCTAAAGACTCTCAGACCATGAGAAACATGATTCTCTGGTCTGATGAAACCAAGATTGAACTGCCAAGTGTCACGTCTGGAGGAAACCTGGCACCATCCCTATGGTGAAGCATGGTGGTGGCAGCATCATGCTGTGTGGATGTCTTTCAGTGACAGGGACTAGGAGACTATTCAGGATTGAGGCAAAGATGAATGGAGGAAGGTTCAGAGAGTTCCTTGATGAAAACCTGCTCCAGAGCACTCAGGACCTGGGCACTCAGGACCTACTGGGGTGAAGGTTAACCTTCCAACAGGACAACAACCCTAAGCACACAGCCAAGACAACACAGGAGTGGCTTCGGGACAAGTCTCTGAATGTCCTTAAGGGTCCGAGCCAGAGCCCGGACTTGAACCTGATCGGACATCTCTGGAGAGACCTGAAAATAGCTGTGCAGGAACGCTACCCATCCAACCTGACAGAGCTTGAAAGGATCTGCAGAGAAGAATGGGAGACACTCCCCAAATACAGTTGTGCAAAGAAGACGTGAGGCTGTAATCACTGCCAAAGGTTCTTCAGCAAAGTACTGAGTAAAAACAGTTTTTGCTTTTTCATTATGGGGTACTGTGCTTAGATTTAAATAGCCCACCCAATTTACCTACCTCATCCCCATCCCAATACTGTTTATATTTATTTACTTTTCTGCTCTTTTGCACACCAGTATCTCTACCTGTACATGACCATCTGATCATTTATCCCTCCAGTGTTAATCTGCAAAATTGTAATTATTCGCCTACCTCCTCATGCCTTTTGCACACAATGTATATAGACTTCTTTTTTTTTCTACTGTGTTATTGAATTGTTAATTGTTTACTCCATCTGTTCACACTGCTATGCTTTATCTTGGCCAGGTCGCAGTTGTAAATGAGAACTTGTTCTCAACTAGCCTACCTGGTTAAATAAAGGTGAAATAAAATTAAAATAAAAAAGATTGAGAGAAAAAAACAATTTAATATATTTTAGAATAAGGCTGTAACCTAGCAAAATGTGGGAAAAGTCAAGGGGTCTGAATATTTTCCGTAGGCACTGTAACTGTTTCAGTTTTAACCATGTTTTGAGGCTTTACAGTGTTTTTTTTCACATTTACATTGTTTTCAAACATTGGTGTAAACAAGCTTATATTGCAGGTTCTGATGGGGTATGACAGTTGAACTAAGCTGATGAGGCATATAAATTATATATTCTTTAAGAATCAATGAATATATATTATTAATTTACAAGTCCAAAAATGAATATAGCAATTCAATATTTGCACTTTAAATGGGCAATCTGAGATTGCTACAAAAACAAGCTTATATTTGAAGCAACACACATTATCCCTTTAAAGCTAGGATACTTAGTTGCTATCCATTCTTGTACTTATAAATTAATGATCTACCCATTGATTCTTGAAGAATATATAATGTATACATGCCTCATCAGCTTAGTTCATCTGCCATACCTCATCAGAACTCAAAATATAAGCTTGTTTTACTCTGTTTGTAAACAATGTGATTGTAAACAAACACTGTATAGCCTCAAAACATGGTTAAAACTGAAACAGTTAGTTAGGGTGCCTTCGGATACTCCCTTTTAACAAACTATTGTAACCCCACTTGTTCTTTTTTTCTTAAGGATACATCAATGAGATGACCTGGGAACTCAACATCAGACCAAAATCACTAGATGACTAAGGACCTTATTCCAACTGTGTGCAGCCACACCTCATTCAAACACTACTTCAAACACTACTACTGAGCCAATGTAGAACCTGCCCCTTCAGAATTCCATGACTTTTTTCCTTGCCTGGATTTCAGCACAAAGTCAAATCTACCAGGTGTGGAATAGTTCTTTTTTTCTTTGATACTTTAGAACTAATAGTAAAATGATTTAATGCAGATTCAATGTTACATTACCTTTTTAGATATGTACTTCTCAGTGCAAATTAGAATTATAAGACTGCTAGGGAGAGACAATGCTTTTTTACCAATCGCAAACTAGCCCAACCCACTTGGCACGGATGTCAGTTCAATGTCTAATGTTGATTAACATTTGGTTGAGATGTCAACTAATGTGAAATCAACCAAACATTTCATCATGTCAGTGGATTTAGGTTCTAAGTTGGGTGAAAAATACAAAATTCCCTTACATTGATTACTTTTTGTTAATCCAATCCGTTTTTCATGTTGATTCAACGTCATCAGATTACATTTTTTTTAAATGAAATGGCGCGGAAACAACGTTAATGCAACCAATCTTTGCCCAGTGGGAAGCACTGTACTTTAAAAAGCTTCCACGTCTTTCTGTCTTTATTCAAACCACACTGCACGACATGGTACAAGTTAAGAAAGAGGGCTGTTAGTAGTATTTGTGGACGTGGTCTCTCAACTTTGACAGAGAAGTTTAGACTTGAGGTATGTAAGACAGCTGCTTCTCACAATCATCTGAGAAGATATTATAAATCATCACCATACTCGGTTCACAGCAGAGCAGACTTTCATAGGCCCTGTACCTTTTGCACCATAGTTTGTTTATGTTTATATCCATTGGTTATTGTAGGTATTCGAAAGGCACACTTGATTTACCTTGCCCAGTGAAGATTCACATTTGGAGCCATTTTATCGGCCCCTAGTTGAATCTCTGCCTACTCTGCAAACCGGGCGAGCTAATCTAGTGTGCCCATTCACAAATTGCCTCAACACACTTCTCACACTGCACGAGCCACAACAAAAATGTTTGCCAAACAGTTCATTGAACGTGACAAGAGAATGTAAAAACTATTGTTTAACATTGTTGGCCCTCTCGTACTGTATAAGGCAAGGACAGACACTTACAAACAATCTCAAACTTTTGTCATCATTCCTCTCTTCCTCTTATTCACTGGAAAAAGTCATTCTGATTAAATAAGGAATTCATAGATTTATTGAGTTTAATTTTTGTTTTTTTTACGTATCTTTATAGGACAGAGTATGCCATCTGCACCTTTCCACAGAATTCTACGACCCCTTCTAGTTGGCACCTTCCTACTGGGCTGTTTTGTGACTCTGTTTTTGATGTACTTTAAACCGTCTACTAGCTGGCTATCAGGTCCCGTAGAGTCAACAGCATCCACAATCCGAGTTAAAAACCTCTTCTCCGCCAAGAGTGACAAAAACCTGACCACTGTACTCGTCTGGCTCTGGCCCTTTGGACAGACCTGGGTGTCTGCAGCTCTCTGTTCAACATTGAAGGCTGTTTCATCACAGCAGATCGGAACCTATATAATAAGTCAGATGGGGTCGTCATACATCACAGGGATATCTGTACTGATCTCTCCAACCTGCCCCCCCTTCAGCGTCCCTCCTTCCAAAAGTGGATATGGATGAATCTAGAGTCACCATCTCACTCCTCTCAGCTGCCCGGTATCGAAAACCTGTTCAATTTAACTCTGAACTATCGCCAGGATGCTGATATCGAAGTGCCTTATGGGTCGATCGTGACGGCCCAAGGGGACGAGGATTTCGTGCCTCCGAGCAAAAGCAAATTGATCTGCTGGATTGTCAGCAACTGGAACCCGGATCATGTGCGAGTGAAGTACTACAACGAGCTATACAAACACATTGAGGTTCGCGCTTACGGACAAGCCTTTGGGGAGTACATTGCGGATCAAGACTACTTTCCTACCATCGCCAGTTGTAAATTCTACTTGGCATTTGAGAACTCAATTCACAAAGACTACATCACAGAGAAACTGTATAACCCACTCTCTGTAGGGACGGTGCCTGTGGTTTTAGGCCCGCCAAGACAGAACTATGAGAACTTTGTCCAGGGGGATGCTTTTATCCATGTGGATGACTTCACCTCTCCAAAAGAGTTGGCTGACTATCTCCTGCTCTTGGACAAAAATGAGGAAATGTACCTCAGGTACTTTGAGTGGCGACGGCACTTTAAGGTGAAAAAGGTGATTATCTCAGAAGGCACAAAGAGTACAAGGCATTCAATAACCTCGATAAATGGTATTGGGGTGGAACACCTTGAAGGCCCAAGAAATTGTTGTTTTGCTGTTGGAGGCATTGCTTGAAAAATATCTTTAGTCATGGACAATGCTTCAACATGTTTTTCTCAGTGGTTACAGGGGCCCAAATTAGCCATTCCCTTTTTTTATTTTGTTACCAGCCAGATTTGCTCAGCCTTACTTTGTCTATTGCATTTTCATTCAATCATGTATTTATGTTGTAGTCATTTGCAATGCATTTAATATTTGTTTTATAAAATAACACTTTTATATTTAATCTCTGAACGTGACCACATTTGCTGCTATGTGTTTTTTTATGATGTACTGTAACTTGGGAATCAAGCTGACATGCCACATCTTTCATCTGGCAGTATACACAATATTGTGGTGTTGAAATTGTAGTTTTTGTAATTGTAACTAGTATTTTTTTTCCTTTTTTTCTGTGGAATGTTCATGTTGAATTTGTTGTCCTCAGGGCACTATTGAAAATGAGTCACTGGTCTCAATGGGCTCCCAAGATTAAATGAAAGTTAAATAAATACAACAAAAAATATTCAGTTAGTAATTGAAGAAATAGTTGTTTCAATTAAAATATTTATGTACTATTTATTGAATTGCGACATTGTATGATAAAATACCATCTAAAATTCGTGATACAGTCATCTATGCAGTGTTTACTGAACTTCAAATGTAAAAGTAGTTCAGTTTTGTTATCTACTGTATATTGTACATGTGTGTTTTTGAGAAATCACCCTCAATTTATTTTTGCAAGGTTGCATTTGCAAAACAAATGGATAGTCATCTTTGATCGTGTGTGTACAGTAACACATTGTAGAAAGAAGGAAAGATAACAAAAAAATACTGACAAAGTGTGTCAGGGGAGAATAGTGAACTTATTATGCTAATAGTGGTTTCTTAGCGGGCATTATCACATTAAATGCATTGCAGTTCTTTAAAATGCCCCAAGCTCAGTTTTCATACCATGCTGTGTAAATGCTAATTTTGTCAACATTTTCTCCACTGAACAATGCATCTAAACAGCTCTCAGCATGATGGTTGAATCGGTAACACTTTATTTGAACTGTACATAATAAGAGTCATAATATAACAAACATTTCTGAAGTAGTTATAACAAGTGTTATGACAACAGTTAATGTCACTTGCAATTTTTAGTTGTTGACACCTATCAAGACTACATAAATGTGTCATAACCATGAGAAATGTCGTGACAGTTTTTCCTAAAGGGTAACACTACCTTAATGAAGTAAACTATTCACAATTTCATTAGTTTAATATTGTCATAACATTATCCTACCAGCCACTAACCTTTCATTACATTTTTTCTATAATCTATGATATTGGCCTATTACACTTAGCGCCATTTAGCACTTTCATCAAGTCTAAGCACTTCACATTTCCAGTAAAAGCTCTCTGACCTCATCCACCTGCAATGTGTAACACCCATCTGGATCATGCACAGCAGCAGTGGAGAGATAAGACGTGAATGTGCCAATTGGAATTAGGGTATGATTAGGTGCTAGGATATAACGCGTATTAATGATCACTTTACTGTAACTGCAGATACCTTACATAATTATGTCATAATTCACCAAAATAAACATAAGGAGTGTCATTTTATTGAATTTTTTACACTTCTGTTTATAACACAATGCCAGGTTACCTACACTACAGCTAACCATTTTAGCCTTGATGTGTAAGTGACAAACTTATGTTAATAATACCTGTCAGTATGTCATGTTTACGACAATATTATGATGCTGGTATGTTGTAGCTACAGTTCAAATACAGTGTAGGGACACTTTCTTTGAAGGTTGAATACATGAAGCATTCTTATCAGCATATATAAACTATTCATAACACACCCATGAAATCAGTAACATCAAAGACCTTAAGAATACATTCAATAAGCATACAGTAATATTATTTGTCATTAGTGACGTTTAAATGTGAAAATAAAAGTCCTATGAACCGACAGATTTTGGGCAGAACAAAAAAACAATTTATTCCCTTATGTTACTTTATTGGTTCTGAAATACTGTTTATTTTTGTACTATTTCCATTTTGTGTATCACTATGCATGTTGTGTTATCATTGATACTTTTAGTTTACTTTTAAATTAATTTCCAAAATGTATAGCCAGATAGATTCACACAATCTATAGATTGTATGAAAACTTGTCACAATGACCATCAAAGATATGAACCACAGAGTTAGACTGACCGGTCAACCGAATGGGCAATATAACTTCTGTAGACTACATTTAAATTGTAATTTATTTTATTTAACCTTTATTTAAATCAAACATAACTGTTGCTTACATGTTCTAAAAATACATCAGATATTTATAGTATCTGGCTATATGGTTGGAAAACACATGTAACATGCAATCAATGTTAATTAAGGTAATAATAATAAATGTTTGAGAAGGTGAATTTAAAAGTTAAGGACATTTCAGTGTTCCGAACTACCTCCATTCCTGACATTTTCATATCTCTGTGTTCCTACTGTAGATGCTTTATGAATGAATACACCATGAAGGTCTTTATAAATGTTACTTACACCTTCATGGATGTGTTATGAATTTGTATTATTATGTTGTTGTGAATGCTTTATGTATCAGTAACGAACTTCCCTGTGCTTGCCTAGCTGTGCCACTTCCACCTGCTCCAGCACACCCCGAGACCATAACCTTGGACCTCTGCCTCGCAAACACACGTGCTCGCCCTCTTGAAACACATTTAACTAGCTGCGCCACCAAAAAGGTACCAATGCAATGGTGCAGGTAGGTGGTGGTTTCAAGCTCGATTCAGTCCGTATAGCGGAGGAGCCGCGGTATAGAGCGATTGAAATTTAAAGGTAATTTTCCGATTGAGCTAACATATCTGTCTGTCGTGAATGCAGTCTCCGCAAACACGGGAACATTGCATTTAAATTATAATCGCACTATACCGGGGATATTCCGCTATACAGATTGAATCAAAACCTTTGTTTAACCAATTCAATTCGGTTATATATGTAACCTTCAAAGAAAGTAACCTAAATAGTTGCTGTTGAATCTTAACGCAAAACGTATGTAAGACTTTCAAAATATATTTTATGCAAGATTAGTTTGTACCTGGTGAAAATACTCAACTTTCAGGTTGTTTTCATTTTGTTGTATTTACTGTGAGTGGGACCATTAGTGTAAAGAGGATGATTATAAATATTTGTTATATAGACAATAAATAAACTAAATAAATAAACTGAAAGGTTATTTTAATAAGGTGGTGTAAGGGACAAGGACACAACATAAAGCATGTCGTCCGTGTGCAGCGGGCAGCCGCCCTATAGCCTCTGACCACAGGACATCTATCGGCTGTCATTTTCTTTCCAAACGATTCTTCATGTTGAAACGTCAACTTTCGTTGACACCCAGAAGATCTACTGCACACGACTGACGTTCGTAATGATGTGTCCCATCCTCAAAACTAGTCCACTGACATGTAGACGAGCAGAATTCTGTAACTTTCTTTTTAAAAACACCCCACAGCTCTACCATTAATTAAATAACGTAGAAATATTTTAGAACAACAGTCTTCAACAGTCTTGATTGAATGGATTTTTTTCTCCCACTGTTCCAGGCTGTGATTGGTTGATACTGCCCGGGACATAGCCTAGTTCCAAATACTGAATCAGCCCAGCGCCAGCGGTGCGTTATAGCCTGCTGCCAGTCAAGGGAGAGCTGCACAGACCATAGCTAAGTCAATCAGTCTACCTACCGTAGATAATATTGTGGGCAGCTGTAATATCTAGGCTAACCTTGGTTGGACTGTGTTTATACTCACACTAAATTAGCTAGCTACTAATGGACTAGCTAAGCTTTGATAACAAATTGCTAACACAAATTTTCACCAGCTGCACAAAGTGAGTAGTGTCCTGTGAGTAGACCAACTCTGCTTTGACAACAACAGCTAGCTAGTTGATTCATTTGCTGAGGTAGGTAATAATACCTATATTGCTAGTCTAAAAAACAGCAGCACATAGCCTATTAGGGTCAGCAAACCATAACATTTTTACAGCCACAGCCAAAGATTTTAGCTAATAAAAAGCTTGCCTTCAGCTCAGCCACTGGCATTGTCTTGCTTTGATCTTCTGGCTATGTCAACTAATCCTATTCTCAAATTATGAAATAAAATGCATTCAATCAAGACCGTCAAATGGCATTCTAAACACTTTTGAATAATGTGTATATATTTTTAATGTTTCAGTCTCGTTTTAACTTTCAAGTGTTGCCAGCTTTGAATAATGATTTGTGCTTCAAAGCAGCTTTATGAATGAGGGGTAAAGAAAAGAGACACTTATACCGGAGAGCCAGCGTTGAAGACAACAGTAATACTGTTTTGGAAAGGCCGTTTTTCTTCAAGTGAGGCAATTATACAAAAGAGAATGCAGACAGTTTTTCTTTTATCCTGTTGACATGACCTAATTTCAACCCTCCTGTTGACATTTTGCAGCGATATATCTTTTATTCACACATAAATGTATGACTCATTGGCTGTCTCAAATGGAGCTATTGTGAGTTCATGAACTGTCCCAGAATATGACTATGAAACTTCCAGGTATGGTTTCATATTGTACAGTTTCACTTCATGTATGAAACAGAGGTTTCTTGTTAAGTGTGATCTGTTGCAACAGGTTTGTTCTCTTGTTGTCTGAACTTTCTTTGTTCTTTGCACAAACATGTCAATTCTTTTTTTCTGTGAGTAAGTACATTAGGAGAGTGGCTTAGGATGTGTTTTTTATTCGAGTTGGTGCAAAGTTGGTGTCCATGGACATTATCTCGGCATGAAGTGCATTCTTCATGTTTTGCTGAATCTTAATTGGGCAATGACGTTTCTGCCAGTTTACTGAAAGAGATGTTGAATCGATCATTGTTAGGTTTTTGCCAAATCATTGTATTTTGCCAATGTGTATAACTGTAGATGTCTGGTATTGTCAAGAAAATAAAGACATTTATAAAAGAGCATACGTTTTAGGGTTAGTATACATATCCATATAGATTGGAAGACACAATGTCCCTATTTACTAAGTTTAATCTTCATACGGTTTCACTAAGAAACATAAGGCTCTATTCAATCTGTATCTTTGAAGCTAGTTCCGACGGACATTTTCGCTTATAAATTGATCTGTGGGTACCCTAGATCGAAATGGCTTGCATTGAGCGATAGCCCTGGTTCACACGGACACAGTAGTACTGTAATTTGTCTGAGCCTCTGTGACATAGGATGTGAAATCTGAAACCACTTCAAGCTGGGGATGTCCCTTCTACTATTTAATTCAGTCTTCCGACTGTCCATCAACTCCTGGCTGAACCCTAAGTTACAGCCTGGGACAAAGCACATGCCTGCAATTGTTACATCAGAGCGCAACAGTAGATAGTTGTTTCAAACAAAAAAACATGTCCTGTTTGTCATAGATGGACAATATTAATATGATATGAAAAACTAGTTCCTAACAAGTTCAGGGAGCCAAGCTAGAGCTCTGTGCGACGTTTACAGCAATGGGGGCAGACGTTTTGGTCAAGAGAGGCCTTTAGAAAATTAGCACATTTTCTCTAGCACTAAACATACAAATATGTATTTTACAGTTATAAGGAAGGTGAAATGTTATAGTTAGTTGTTTTATAATTTGATTATGTTATATGTAGCTATTTAAATTATTATCCAAAATTATTCCAACCAATACAATGTGATATACAGCACCAGTCAAACGTTTGGACACACCTACCCCATTCAAGTTTTTTTTTTTTTTTTTAAAACTATTTTCTACATTGTAGAATAATAGTGAAGATATACATACTATGAAATAACACATATGGAATGATGTAGTAACCAAAAAAGTGTAAACAAATCAAAATATATATATTTTTCAAAGTAGCCACCCTTTGCACCCTCTTGGCATTCTCTTAACCAGCTTAATGAGGTAGGTCACCTGGAATGCATTTCAATTAACAGATGTGCCTTGTTAAAAGTACATTTTTGGAATTTCTTCCCTTCTTAATGCATTTGAGCCAATCAGTTGTGTTGTGACAAGATACACAAGATACCCCTATTAGGTAAAAGACCAAGTCTATATTATGGCAAGAACAACTCAAATAAGCAAAGAGAAACGAAAGTCCATCATTACTTTAAGACATCAAGGTCAGTCAATACGGAATATTTAAAGAAGTTTGAAAGTTTCTTCAAGTGCAGTATAAAAACCATAAAGCGCTATTATGAAACTGGCTCTCATGAGGACTGCCACAGGAAAGGAAGACCCAGAGTTACTTTAGAGTTCATTAGAGTTACCAGCCTCAGAAATCGGCAATTAACTGCACCTCAGATTGCACCTCACAGAGTTCAAATAACATACACATCTCAACATCAACTGTTAAGAGGAAACTGCATGAATCAGGCCTTCATGGTCGAATTGCAGCAAAGAAACCACTACTAAAGGACACCAATGAGAAAAAGAGACTTCCTTGGGCCAAGAAACATGAGCAATGGACATTAGACCAGTGGAAATTTGTCCTTTGGTCCAAATTTGAGATTTTTGGTTCCAACCGCTGTGTCTTTGTGAGATGCAGAGTAGGTGAACGGATGTTCTCCGCATGTGTGGTTCCCAACGTGAAGCACGTAGGAGGAGGTGTGATGGTGTGGGGGTGCTTTTCTGGTGAGACTCTGTGATTTATTTAGAATTCAAGGCACACTTAACCAGCATGGCTACCACAGCATTCTGCAGCGATACGCCATCCCATCTGGTTTACGCTTAGTGGGACTATCATTAGTTTTTCAACAGGACAATGGCCCAACACACCTCCAGGCTGTGTAAGGGCTATTTGACCAAGAAGGAGAGTGATGGACTGCTGCATCAGTTGAACTGGCCTCCACAATCACCTGACCTCAACCCAACTGAGATGGTTTGGGATGGGTAAGAGTGAAGGAAAAGCAGCCAACAAGTGCTCAGCATATGTGGGAACTCCTTCAAGACTATTGGAAAAGCATTCCAATGTGAAGATGGTTGAGAGAATGCCAAGAGTGTGCAAAGCTGTCATCATGAAGTATATTTAGATTTGTTTTGACTAATTCTTATTTAGAATAACGGCCTACCCCGGACGTTGCTGGGCCAATTGTGCGCAGCCCTGTGGGACTCCCAATCACTGCCAGATGTGATGCAGCCTGGATTCAAACCAGGGACTGTAGTGATGTATCTTGCACTGAGATGCAGTACCTTAGACTGCTGCGCCACTCAGGAGCTAATGCTAACTGTTAAGGCTAACTGCCTTAATTTTTCCAGGAAGAGTAACTGCTACCTTGGCACCAGCTAATGGGGATCCATAATAAACACAAATTCAAACAGTGGACTAATGAAGAAAATACTAAAATACAATGAGTGTATGAAACATTAAGAACACCTGCTCTTTCCATGACGTATAGACTAACCAGGTGAATCCGGTGAAAGCTATGATCTCATATTGATGGTAAATCAGGGTTTTTAAGTATTGAGACAATTGAGACATGGATTGTGTATGTGTGACATTCAGAGGGTGAATGGGCAAGGCAAATATTTAAGTGCCTTTGAACGGAGTATGGTAGTAGGTGCCAGGCGCAACGGTTTGTGTCAAGAACTGCAACGCTGCTGGGTTTTTCAGGCTCAAAAGCTTCCCGTGTGTATCAATAATAGTCTACCACCCAAAGGAAATCCAGCCATCTTGACACAACTGTGGCAAACATTGGAGTCAACATGGGCCAGCATCCCAGTGGAATGCTTTCGACACCTTGTAGAGTCCATGCCCTGACAAATTGAGACTGTTCTGAGGGCAAAAGGGGTGTGCAACACAATATTAGGAAGGTGTTCTTAATGTTTTGTACACTCAATGTATGTTTTTGTTGAGTAAAATATCCCTTTAATGTGAAATATTAGGTGTTCGACTGCATTCAGACTTTTTTGTAATTGTCTCTTGTCAAATTTGAACAGCGGCTGCTCCAGCTGTAATCTCAATTTCTGCATGCAGTAAATTGTGCCATCATGATCCACACTGGTATAAATAGCGGGCTACATGCACTGATACATGATTGATGAGAGCAAGGGCCCAGTGTTATGATGGTAACACCTCAATCCTCTGACTGTTGTTAGTTACCCGAAATCCTCACTAGCACTTTGGCATTCACAGTCATCCCTTCTGACATGCAGAGTTGACACAGATTAATCCATTGCCTCAGTTGGGCACTGCGGGCCAAAGCCTAACTTGAGATAAGTATGCTCAATGTCAATGTGAGATTTGCATGAATCTTAAGTATGAAATACTGTAGTGTTCTCATTAATTATTATGTGAAATTCTGAATAGAACCATAACCCAGAATAATAGACAATTGAATTTCAGTATTTCATCTGATTGTTCAGTCATTTTTGTCCAAGTTCGCAGACTTGGGAGTGGATTCTATCAGATTCGCGCTAGCGGTTGTTTTGGCAGTGTCGGAGGTGGAACTGCATTTGAACGGTCAAATCCACAAGCGGTTCCTTGCGTTAGCTTATGGCGGACACTGCCATTGGATGCAACGAAACAACACAACTTTAGACTCTGACAAATCCCATGCAGCCGCGTAACAATTTCAAACACTCAAATGCGTGATGTTCTATTGTCTACACCTCAATTAGACTAATAAACTATAAATCCACCCATCCAAATTGTGGTTCATTAGATTCGTAACTGGCTTGACTGGCGTATGACTCCTACAGATGTGCTTCCTTTGTTAGAAGGAAAGGTTGAGTCCAAACTATTCCATGTGGTGCATGGTAGGAGAATGGTGTGTGAGTGTGTGTGTGGTCTCTGAAATAGAGAGAGTACACAAAAAGTAATATACAAAAGCAAGTAGGCAGCAGCCAAATAAATAGCATTAACAGCCACAACTTATTGCATATAAAATACAACATCACTTGTAAGCTATAGTAAGGCGAGAGTACATAAAATGGCCACTAGGTACAACACCATAAAGAAGCATACCGATTATGAACAGGAAGGTAACATGAGGGTGTCGCCATTTTAGCTATTAAACCTCTAAAAGTCTAAACCGATTGGGGAGGGGTTCTACTAAGCTAACATATGGAATTGTTTTGAGATGGCCATACCATAGATAATTTAGATGTTTTGATGTAGAATAGTAGTAAAGGCCAAATTCAATATTTTATCAAATCATTTTAAAATACTTTTTGGGGATACCTAAAGATGTCCTAACACATCTTTAGGTATCCCCAAAAAGTATTTTAAAATGATTTGATAAAATATTGAATTTGGCCTTTACTACTATAGCCCATGGAAACACATTGAATAACACATTCATAAATGGCAAAAAATACAGTCAAAACTGTATCATATGGAATAAGGTTTTGAAGTGTCTGTCCTATCTCTAGGAGACATTACTGTGGTTTGTAGGCCAAACCGTTCGGGCGCTACCAACGTGTTTGTGATAAGACCAATTTTTGGGATGTTTCATGGTCTGACAAATAACACTGTAGTTTGGCCGCCTTCCACCGCAGATGTGGAAGGCCGACATACTGTAGGTAGATTGTAGACATACTGTATGTAGGTGGATTGAGATGCAGAACATGCACATTTTATATTTTTTTGCATGGTCTGATATCTCTATCTTAAACTGGTGGATTTACATGGAGATTTTTTTATTATGTTACTTAGATTGTAACCTTGTTAGGGTGCGTCAGTAGACTATTAAGGATTAATAACCAATAAAGTGCAGATTAGTGGCATAAAGCACTGTAATTACATACAAATAAAGGCACAGAATAATACAGCTGTAATTACCTAATACCCTAACAAGGTTACATACAGAAATATAATACAAAAACAACAGGAATTACTCAAATGTTCACATGTTAATATGAACCACAGGAGGTAGAAATGTTGATAATACAGGCTAATATTTCAATATAGGAATTAACCAAGGCAGAAATATGCATATATTCACAGAGTTATACAGCTAGTTTAGCATGACAGGACGTAGCAAGAATCAGGCTAATAGGTTGTTGTCAATAAAACGTCAAAATACAATGCAGAGCATTCAATTTGGCTTCTGGGGGGGCAAGGGGACCCCAGCTCCGCTAAAACCATTGACAGTTAACTATGTGCCATAGTTCTGACTATGGTCTTCAAGAGGTGATGATATTTGACTCTACTTTGTGGAAGACGGAATTCACCTGGGTGAAAATGGCTCCCAGCTGTTGTCATCAAACATGGGAAAGGTTCTTGGTCAACTAAATTGATGTGAGGACAACATTAGCGTTACATGTAAGTCAGTTTTTACCATCTCCTCTTTGGTCACTGTAAGAGTTCCACATGTTGTATCTGAAAGTGGTGACATGCCTAATGGTGCTAACTGGAGAAATGTAATTGCTATTCCTACTTTGTTCTCTGTTCCTAGTAGGTATAATCCAATCTTTGAATCTCCTGTTGTTCTGAAATCTCAAAATAATTGGACTTGTATTGAAACTCTGTGTGATTTTAAATGCAGAAAAGGTTTTAAATGTTTACATCTTAACATTCGTAGTTTATTACCTAAAATGGATCATGTCAAGATCTGGGCCTCTCAGGCACCCTGATATTTTTATTTGATCTGAAACCTGGTTAACTGATAAACCCTGGACTTTGATGTTGCTATGGATGGTTACAATGTGTTTAGGGCTAATAGGAAAGGCAAAGGTGATTGTGTTGCTATTTACACAAATAATCTTATTTCTGTTTCTCTGCTAAAGGATACCTCCAGTCCTAAGCAATTGTAATTTTTGGCTTTAAGTCTTCAGTTAAGTCTTCAAAAATAAAAGTTATAGGAATCTATCGTCACCCTCTGCCAAGAAGTGTGTACTAATCGAACTCACTGATTTAATTGCCATTTTACTTCCCCAGAGGTGTTGATTGCTGGAGATTTTAATCTTGTACGGGGAACGCAGGATGCTGACTGTTTAAAGGATTTTTGTGCTAATCAAAATTTGACCCAGCTGATTACAAAGCCTAACCGTCCAAACCTAAAGGACCCTACCAAATCGACTTTGATTGACCTCGTTTTTACAAATAACCCAAAGAAATATGCTGGGATTGGGGTATTTGCTTTGGATATTAGTGACCACTGTCCCATTGTATGTGTCAGGGATATACGGATGCCTCGATCCAAACCTCGTTTTATCAACAAGAGGATTTTTAAACATTTCAATGAACAGGCCTTTTTTAGTGACCTTTATTTTGATTAATTTTATTGTATTACATCTATACCTGTCCCAGAGTTGGCTCTGAACCACTTCTCAAATGTTTTCAATTGTATTGTAGATTAACATGCTCCATTTAAAAATTAAATATAGGTATTGCCCTTGGTTCAGTCCAGAGCTATCTGAAGTCCTATGGCTAGCCATGCTTCCCACCTGGCTACCCCATCCCCAGCCAACAGCTCTGTACCCCCCGCAGCAACTGGTCCAAGCCTCCCCCGCTTCTCCTTCACCCAAATCCAGACAGCTGATGTTCTGAAAGAGCTGAAAAATCTGGATCCCTACAAATCAGCTGTGCTAGACAATCTGGACCCTCTCTTCCTAAACTTATCCTCCGCAATTGTTGCAACCCCTATTACTAGTTTGTTCAACCTCTCTTTCGTATTGTCTGAGATTCCTAAAGATTGGAAAGCAGCCGCAGTCACCCCCCTCTTCAAAGGGCGAAACACCCTAGACCCAAACTGTTACAGAGCTATATCCATCCTGCCTTTCTAATGTCTTCGAAAGCCAAGTGAACAAACAGATCACCAACCATTTTGAATCACACCGTACTTTCTCCGCAATGCAATCTGGTTTTCGAGCTGGTCACGTGTGCATCTCAGACACGCTCAAGGTCCTAAACGATATCATAACCGGAGGGCTTATCATAATAGGAGGGCCTGTTGTCCGGACCTCTGGCAGTCTCTATGGGGGTACCACAGGGTTCTGTATATATCAATCATGTCGCTCTTGCTGCGGGTGATTCTTTGATCCACCTCTACGCAGATGACACCATTCTGTATACATCTGTCCCTTCTTTGAACACTGTGTTAACAAACCTCCAAACGAGCTTCAACGCCATACAACACTCCTTCCGTGGCCTCCAACTGCTATTAAATGCTAGTAAAACGAAATGCATGTTCTTCAACCGATTGCTGCCTGCACCCACACACCCGACTAGCATCACTACTCTGGACGGTTCTGAATTAGAATATGTGGACAACTATAAATATTTAGGTGTCTGGCTAGACTGTAAACTCTCCTTCCAGACTCACATTAAGCATCTCCAATTCAAAGTTAAATCTAGAATCGGCTTCCTATTTCGCAACAAAGCATCCTTCACTCATGCTGCCGAACATCCCCTCGTAAAACTGACCATCCTACCGATCCTTGACTTCAGCGATGTCATTTACAAAATAGCCTCCAACACTCTACACAGCAAATTGGATGCAGTCTATCACAGTGCCATCAGTTTTGTCACCAAAGCCCCATATACTACCCACCACTGCGACCTGTATGCTTTCGTTGGCTGGTCCTCGCTACATATTCGTCGCCAAACCCACTGGCTCCAGGTCATCTATAAGTATTTGCCAGGTAAAGCTCTGCTTTATCTCAGCTCACTGATCACCATAGCAGCACCCACCCTTAGCACGCGCTCCAGCAAGTATATTTCACTGGTCATCCCCAAAGCCAACACCTTCTTTGGCCGCCTTTCCTTCCAGTTCTCTGCTTCCAATGACTGGAACGAATTGCTAAAATCATTGAAGTTGGAGACATATCTTCCTCACTAACTTTAAGTGTCAGCTGTCAGAGCAGCTTACCGATTGCCGCTGCTGTACACAGCCCATCTGTAAGTAGCTCATCCAACCAACCAACTACCTACATCGTCCCCATATTTGTTTTTGTTTTTCTGCTCGTTTGCACACCAGTATTTCTACTTGCACATCCTCATCTGCACATATATCACTCCAGTGTTAATTGCTAAATTGTAATTACTTCGCCACTATTGGCCTATTTTTTGCCTTACCTCCTTACTTCATTTGCACACACTGTATACAGATTTTTCTATTGTGTTATTGACTGTACTATTGTTTATCCCATGTGTAACTCTGTGTTGTTTTTGTCGCACTGCTTTCCTTTATCTTGGCCAGGTCACAGTTGTAAATGAGAACATGTTCTAGACTGGCCTACCTGGTTAAATAAAGGTGTAATAAAGAAATAAAAAATTAAAATACACAACAGAGATGCTGCCTGGGCCAAAACTAGATTTACAGACTCTGCCCCGACTGGCAGTCTTTCAGGCGATTGAGAAATCTGTGTGTAAAACTAGTTAAAAAGCTAAATCTGATTATTATGTTAATATACTACATTTTGGAAAGCTATTATGTTACTGAAGGGCTGTGTCTCCTCTTCTCTCCTCCAATAAATTCATTTAGATTCTGGCCCTATTACTGACAAAATGTATATCATTAATGCATTTAATCACCATTTTATCTCTGCGGGCTATATATTTGAATGTATTTCAAAGCCAGCTCTTGAATAGAGTAGTTTGGATGTTGATGGTGAAAATCTATTGAATAATAATGAAAATGCTGGTAAGGAGTTTTCTTTTCGGAAATTCACTGATAAAGAAGTCCTGGATGCTTTGCTAACATTAGACACACAAATCCACACGGGCTGATCATTTGGAGCCTGGTCTGCTTAAGTGTGCAGCTCCCTTTATTGCTGGCTCAGTAGCCCACATTTTTTTTATTTAACATTGTTATCAGGAAGTATAGGGCGGTTAGGGTTTGGCCGGGGTAGGACGTCATTGAAAATCAGAATGTGTTCTTAACTGACTTACCTAGTTAAATAAAGGTTAAATAAAAATAAATAAAAGATAACTATTCCAACGGCATGGAAATCCACATACAGTGCCTTGCGAAAGTATTCGTTTTATACACATATACAGTTCTCCTGGCTTGCGACCCTTCCTTAGAAAATTGAGCTTGTGTATTTGTGTAGAATTGTTTTAGTATCCAAAGTGATTTTGCAGAAAGCCATGCAGTAAAGTTATCCTTTTGGAAAAATATTTTTGCAATCCACACAGCAGGAGACAACGTGGAGGAAAGAGTTCTAGTGGGCAGTTGGTCTTTTGGGGTTCTCCAGCTGCCTGAAGCTTGCATAACATTTCAGCCTTCTCCAGAAAGGTAAGATTGCCTTCTATTTTCAACCATTTGCCTAGACTATGGTCTTTTCAGTTTGAACAGTATGTCGATTTTATTTTCATAGATCAAGAAATTGTTGATCGATGTTATGCTTTCAAACCTGTCAGATGCATGCTGTATAATTGTCATATGAATGCATTACTGTAATTCTGCCACCTTTGTTACTCTACTCTCGTTGTCAAGATATTTCTCTAACAGATCATTTAAACAGTAGACGTTTGCTCTCCTCAATGTGTTATAGGTTTTAGCTCCTCCTTAGCAGAAGAGTTCATATGTCTGGCTTGTTGACAGGCCTTGTCACACTCCTATGATGACTAACTTGGCAAGAGTGGGAGGGAACTGATTTCACAGGCACTCACAGACCATCCCTGAAGGGGTGTAATGTTTTGCTAGATCACAATTTGCAATTGTGCCTCCTTGTCCCCTGCCTACCCCCTTTGAGGCTATCCTGTTTAGGCAGAGTACTTTGCTAAGAGCCTCGCCCTTGGGTATCCATGGCAGAGAAAGCTTATCGCCTGGCTCTGAGGAACAGGTTTGTGTGAGGCCTCTCATTAACCACTAGAACAAGCCCCATCTCAACCCAATGGATCCACTTATCCTGTCATCACCATGCCAGGCAACTGACAGTCTCATTTCATGGAAGTGTTGTGCCGCAAAAGGAAACATCGCTCCCCCTCCCCAACAAGTCACCGCCTCAATGGACCCAACAAAGTAAAGTCATCTAATTTTCTTGAAGCCTCTTTGTTGAGAATGCTCACGGACACCTTGCTATAATGAGTGAACGCATTAGAGACACTTGAGACAAGGTCTGATAAGGCAAGGGTTAAATATGACATCAGTTGGTGGGTGTCCATAGGTTAATGTCAGAAGATTAAGCAGTCAAAATAATGTGCAAGATCAGTAAGATTTTGCCTAACACAGCTTATGCAATTGATTATGTTAAAATGTTAATCACGTGGCCTAGGGTGGTGTAGCCGTCTAAGCCACTGTCTCCAGAACACATATGCTGCTGTAGCATGGGTTCCAATCCATCCCACTGCTATTTCAGCACACATTACTCTATCCAATAAATAGGAAATATGCTATCGCCCTATTGGACACATCCTCTTCTAAACTGTTAGGGTTTGAATCAGTGATGCCGTGAAGACATGCAGAAAACACATACAGTACACTATATGCAATAACTATAATCCAAGCTTTAGTGTCTAGCAGACAGTGCTCAACGGTGCCAAGCAACCCTCAATGTGTTAATGTATGCTTACACGGAAGTGCTCTTTCTGTATTTGGGGGTAGATCAGTTTTAATATTGCAGATAGATTGTGGCTTCCATCAGTGCAATTGTCTGCATCATTTCCAATCTCCCATATACAGATGAAGTCAGAAGTTTACCTTAGCCAAATACATTTAAACTCAGTTTTTCACAATTCCTGACATTTAATCCGAGTAAAAATTCCCTGTTTTGGGTAAGTTAGGATCACCACTTTATTTTAATAATGTGAAATGTCAGAACAATAGCAGAGAGAATGATTTATTTCTGCTTTTATTTCTTTCATCACATTCCCAGTGGATCAGAAGTTTACATACACTCAATTAGTATTTGGTAACATTGCCCTTACATTGTTTAACTTGGTTCAAACGTTTCGGGTAGCCTTCCACCAGCTTCCCACAATAAGTTGGGTGAATTTTGGCCCATTCCTCCTGACAGAGCTGGTGTAACTAAGTCAGGTGTGTAGGCCTCCTTGCTCGCACAGGCTTTTTCAGTTCTGCCCACAAATTTTCCATAGGATTGAGGTCAGGGCTTTGTGATGGCCACTCCAATACCTTGACTTTGTTGTCCTTTGTATTCTTGGAGTCATTGTCCCTTTGGAAGACCCATTTGCAACCAAGCTTTATCTTCCTGACAGATGCCTTGAGATGCTGCTTCAATATATCCACATCATTTTTCCTCCTCATGATGCCATCTATTTTGTGAAGTGCACCAGTTCCTCCTGCAGCAATGCACCCCCACAACATGATGCTGCCACCCCCATGCTTCAAGGTTGGGATGGTGTTCTTTGGGCTTGCAAGCCTCCCCCTTTTTTCTCCAATCATAACAATGGTCATTATGGCCAAACAGCTCTATTTTTGTTTCATCAGACCAGTGGACATTTCTACAAAAAGTATGATCTTTGTCCCCATGTGCAGTTGCAAACTGTAGTCTGGCTTTTTAAGGCGTTTTTGGAGCAGTGGCTTCTTCCTTGCTGAGTGGCCTTTCAGGTTATGTTGATATAGGACTAATTTTACTGTGGAAAAAGATACTTGTGTACCTGTTTCCTCCAGCATGTTCACAAGGTCCTTTGCTGATGTTCTGGGATTGATTTGCACTTTTCGCACCAAAGCACGTTCATCTCTAGGAGACAGAACGCTTCTCCTTCCTGAGCGGTATGACGGCTGCGTGGTCCCATGGTGTTTATACTTGCGTACTATTGTTTGTACTTGAAATACATTCACAGGTACACCTCCAATTGACTCAAATGAAGTCAATTAGCCTATCAGAAGCTTCTAAAGCCATTACATAATTTTCTGGAATTTTCCAAGCTGTTTAAAGGCTCAGTCAACTTAGTGTATGTATTCTTCTGACCCACTGGAATTGTGATACAGTGAGTTAGTTATAAGTGAAATAATCTGTCTGTAAACAATTGTTGGAAAAATTACTTGTGTCATGCACAAAGTATATGTCCTGACCGATTTGCCAAAACTATAGTTTGTTAACAAGCAGTTTGTGGAGTGGTTGAAAAATGAGTTTTATTGACTCCAACGTAAGTGTATGTAAACTTCCGATTTCAGCTGTATATATATATATATATATATATTTTATTTTTCCTTCATTATTTTCCCCTAACCCTACCACCCATCCCCTAATTGGTGTAAACTAATGGACAACAACACTTAGGCTTCTACTTCCAGCTTATACGTACTCCAGTGCATTCGGAAAGTATTCAGACCCCTTGACTTTTTCCAAATTTTGTTAAGTTACAGCCTTATTCTAAAATGTACTAAATGTTTTTTTCCTCACACAACAATAATCTGCACACAATACCCCACAAACAGGTTTAAAAAACTGAAATATTACATCTACATAAGTATTCAGACCCTTTACTCAGTACTTTGTTGATGCACCTTTGGCAGCGATTACAACTTCAAGTCTTCTTGGGTATGGCACACCTGTATTTGGGGAGTTTCTCCCATTCTTCTCCACATATCCTCTCAAGCTCTGTCAGGTTGGATGGGGAGCGTTGCTGCCCAGCTATTTTCAGGTCTCTCCAGAGATGTTCAAACGGGTTCAAGTCTGGGCTCCGGCTGGGCCACTTAAGGACATTCAGAGACTTCTTCCAAAGCCACTCCTGCATTGTCTTGGCTGTGTGCTTAGGGTCATTGTCCTGTTGGAGGTGAACCTTTGCCAAAGTCTGGAGCCTGTTTTCATCAAGGATCACCTCCCTGACCAAGGCCCTTCTACACCGTTTGCTCAGTTTAGCTGGGCGGCCGGGTCTAGGAAGAGTCTTGGTGGTTACTAACTTCTTCCATTTAAGAATGATGGAGTCAACTGTGTTCTTGGGGACCTTCGATGCTGAAGACATTTTTTGGTACCCTTCCCCAGATCTGTGCCTCGACACAATCCTGTTTCAGAGCTCTACGGACAATTCCTTCGACATCATGCCTTGGTTTTTGCTCTGACATGCACTGTCAACTGTGGGACCTTATATAGAAAGGTGTGCCTTTCCAAATCATGTCCAATTAATTGAGTTTACCACAGGTGGACTCCAATCAAGTTGTAGAAACATCTCCAGGATGCACCTGAGCTCAATATCGAGTATCATAGCAAAGGGTCTGAATACTTATGTAAATAAGGTATTTCAGGTTTACATTTTTAATAACTGTGCAATTTTTTAAAACAGTTTTTGCTTTGTCATTGTTATCAGGTATCAAGGTAAGACCCAGATGCAGACTGTTGAAGTAACAATGTTTATTGTAGCAACGGTGCAGGCAAAGACAGGTCAAGGCAGGCAGGGGTCGATAATCCAGAGTAAGAGCAAAGATACAGGACGGCCGGCAGGCTCAAGGTAGGCAGAGGTCGGTAGTCCAGAGGGGAGCAGAGGTACCGATCGGCATGCAGGCTCAGGGACAGGCAGAGTGGTCAGGCAGATGGGCTCAGAGTCAGGACAGGCAAGGTCAAAACCGGGAGGACTGGGGGGATTAGCAGGAGCTGAGGCACAAAACGCTGGTTGACTCTAACAGGTATAAATACACAAGGGATAATGGGGAAGATAGGCTACACCTGGAGGGGGGTGGAGACAATCACAAAGACAGTTGAGACAGATCAGGGTGTGACAATTATGGGGTATTATGTGTAGTTTGCAGAGGAAAATGTTTTAAATCGATTTTAGAATAAGGCTGTAATGTAACAAAATGTGGAAAAAGTCAAGGGTTCTGAATACTTTCCTAGGGCACTGTATATGCATTTTACGTAAACATTATATTTTACAATAGTTATCTTTTTTGTTTTTAGTCCTATTTTCAGCTCTACTCAACCCCTCCCTATCTCTGAACACCATCCAGTTTTGAATTCAATTTGACATATATTTTTCAACTGTGCTGTGATTTTTCACAAATGTTCTGAATCTTTCTATTCTCATAGATTTTACACATTGTAAATTTGTTTTGTTGGCATAAATATTATTGCTCAAGTAACTTTTTGAAATCACGCAGCAGCATTATTTGCAGAATTTGTTGCAGGTAAATGTTGTAATTCTTCAGCCATTCCGGAACCTGGGACCAAAAACAGTACCAAAACAAATTATCTAATGATTCTGTCTATTCGTAGAAAAATATGTAGAGCTGTGATGGTCGTATCCCTACAGTACCAAATCCTTCCAGGATTTTTCAACATTGTTTTGATGTCTATACTATTATTCCACATTGAAATAACACATATGGAATCATGTAGTAACCAAAAAAGTGTTAAACAATATATTTTATATTTGAGATTATTCAAAGTAGCCACCCTTTGCCTTAATGAAAGCTTTGCACATTCTTGGAATTATCTCAACCAGCTTCATGAGGTAGTAACCTGGAATGCATTTCAATTGTTAAAAGTTAATTTATGGAATTTCTTTCCTTCTTGATGCGTTTGAGCCAATCAGTTGTGTTGTGACAAGGTAGGGGTGGTTTACAGAAGATAGCCCTATTTGGTAAAGACCAAGTCCATATTATGGCCAGAACAGCTCAAATAATGAAAAGATAAACGACAGACCATCATTACTTTAAGACATGAAAGTCAGTCAAACCCAGAAAATGTCAATATCTTTGAAAGTTTCTTCAAGTGCAGTCGCAAAAAACACTAAGCACTATTATGAAACTGGCTATCATGGGGACCGGCAGAGGAAAGGAAGACCCAGAGTTACCTCTGCTGCAGAGGATAAGTTCATTAGAGTTACCAGCCTCAGAAATTGTAGCCCAAATAATTGCTTTACAGAGTTCAGGTAACAAACACATTTCAACATCAACTATTCAGAGGAGACTGAGTGAATCAGACCTTCATGGTCAAATTACTGCAAAGAAACCACTACTAAAGGACACCAATAAGAGGAAGAGACTTGCTTGGGCCAAGAAACGCAAGCAATGGACATTAGATGGCGTGGAAATCTGTCCTTTGGTCTAATGAGTCCAAATTCGATTAGTTCCTCCATGAAGCATGGAGGAGGAGGTGTGATGGTGTGGGGGTGCTTTGCTGGTGACACTGTTGTGATTTATTTAGAATTCAAGGCAACCTTAACCAGCATGGCTACCACAACATTCTGCTGCGATACGCTATCCCATCTGTTTTGCGCTTAGTGTTACTATCATTTGTTTTTCAACAGGACAATGACCCAACACATCTCCAGACTGTTTTTAAGGGCTATTTGACCAAGAAGGAAAGTAATGGAGTGCTGCATCCGTTGACCTGGCCTTCACAATCACCCGAAGTGCTTAGCATATGTGGGAACTCATTCACGACTGTTGGAAAAGCATTCCAGGTGAAGCTGGTTGAGAGAATGCCAAGAGTATGCAAAGCTGTCATTAAGGCAAAGGTTGGTGCTAAGGGAATTTTTATCAATGATGACTAATTATGTATACATTTCAATCAGGACTGACTAGTCCAAATGCTATTATGTACTGTACATAATGAATTTTCTCTCTTGCTCCCATTCCCAATTGTATATAATATAGTCAGGAGTTTAGTAACAATGACGGTCTGTTCCTTTGTTCAAATGAATGAACTATCTCCAGACTGTCTAGAATGCTAATTTACACTGACTGACCTTGGCTTCAGGCGAGGAGGGAAGGCTCGAGAACTATAGGGCCTCTCTACCCGTGTCATGAAGAGATAGAACATTTAGAAAACGCTGACGTCATTTTCAGTTTATAACTGTGGAAAAATGTGTATGTAAACCAGTACTCTCTTGAATTAAACGCTGTTACCTGACTTTTAAGACCGGGGCTCTGTCCATTCTTATAAATATATAGGGTTTTACAAACCCTTCGAATGCATTGACAGAGTATTTAATTCTGATTGGGAAATAATACAGAGGAATTTAGAATTCCTTCAACAGTTGGCTACTTTGAAGAATCTAAAATCTACAATATATTTAGATTTGTTTAACACTTTTTTTGTTACTACATGATTCCATGTGTGTTGTTTCATAGTTTTCATGTCTTCACTATTATTCTACAATGTACAAATAATACAACTAAAGAAAAAACATTTTTGTAAATGTTTGTATAGTAAATAGAAAAACTTGTTTTGAATCCAGTGTCGTTTTGTATCAGTTCATAAACCATGTGCCATGGAATCGGTACATCGGAAATCTCTTCCCAATTTATTTGCAATCTATATTGCACAGCTGTCAATGTTTTGGTATTTATATCAAACTGGTACTCAAAAGTGCTTTTTCATGACCACTTTCAGATTAAGCCAGCATGAGATCTGTGCCCTTTTGTTTGCTCATCAATATATGTCACATCTGCTATGTCTTTGTACATTACAATGCAGACAGACATGTCAATGAATCCACACATTTTAGAAGTGTGTGAATAGTTCAAGTGCAGTTGGTCTACAGTCTCAACTGGTGCAACATCACAGCATAATTAGTAGTTAATTCCTCGATCATATGAAGTTAGCAAACATGATAGCTAACATTATATTAAAACTGGTAAGGTTCAGATGAATACTGCTTGCAGGCCAATACTAATTAAACCTCTGCTATCCCACAAATAGTATTTGATCACACAGCACATAACAAAATAAATATAAGAGTTTGCCTCCCACTAAAAATCGACCAACCAGTGAGGCTAGTCTCCCTTGTGTAGCCTAATACAATGTATTTACATATGTGAATTTCTTGACATGTATGGGAATTGAATGTCAGCAATGTGTTTGACTGTGGAGTTGACAGCAGAGGAAAAGCCCATAACAGGAGTTGCATTCCTCTCGGCCTCATCTCTGCCACTGACCTTCCTGTCTAAGCCTCTGGACTGGTGGTCTTCCGAGGCTATTTATATAAGATGATCGCCTCCTGATCCTCTTGAAAAAAGATATGAACACATGCTCAAAGATTAAAATATAATTTGTTGTCTGCCAGTCAAAAATAATCAACTGGGATTTTTAACTAGGTGGCAAAAGGACAACTGGGTTATTTATTTGACCACATACATTCACAATCCACATTTCTATGGTTCAAAAGCACCCAATTTACTATAAACGTTATTGTAACCTGGCAGCATGATTTAATTTGGAACTCTTCTGTGCGTTATAAAGTGTTTACTCTTTATGTTTCAGTTTCAGTTTACTTAAATCTTGTTAAATAATCGCCTCCTTATAATGCATAATCTCTTTGAATTTCCGAAGAAATTGGTTTAAGGTACAGTATGTTTTGCACTTCACACATTGCTTTTGCACCAAGACATGGCTTTGTTCATCATATTGTTGCAACAATTACAAAAATTCCTCTAAAAATAACTCAGAATGTTTGTTTCTCTATTTATTTATGTATTTGTAAAAAGTCACTACATCTTAAGAGAAGACATGACACACAACAAATGCTACTAAAAGATACATCTGGGTCAATTGAGGTCAACTATGCAGTGTTTGACATGAGTTTAGGACCTGTTGCATTTTTGCAACCTGGGGTCTCACAGGGTTGTTTAATTCATCCAGTTCACAGAAACTCTCCTCCTGAACTTGAAAATGTGTGGACTGTTACTCAAACTCTTGAATAGATCATGCATTGATGTCAATGGGATGTCAATGGGAGATTGGTGCAAAAATATTTTCACTATCTATACAATCTACACAACAGGACTAACTCTATATCAGATACTGTATACTCAGTGTTTGTTCACTGTTAGCTCATAAACTCCCTACTTTCTAAGAATTTGGCACAGTTCGATTGAGTCTCTGCAGGCCCACAGTTCCCTCCATCTGATCAAAAGCCAAGGCACTGGCAATAGCGACTGCGAGGGCTTGGCAACCACTAAGCACTTGGGGGCCGATTCTGACCCTAGTTAAGAGTGTGTAAATTCCCTTTTTATGGACTTTTCTCTCTGTGTGAACTTAAGCATGAGAATAACGTGCTATTCACCCACTATTCGTTTGGGGTGGAGATCTAAGAAATTAAGGTGTGGCGGAGAGAGATATGCCATATTCTGACATTGACTTAATTCCCTCATACATTCCACCACCTTTACGTGTGAGGAAACTATGAATAAGGATATAAAACTGTATTTTTCCAAGCATCTACAACATATTTTGACACAATCAGAAATAACAGCATTCTCCATGCATTGTAATTTATAAATTGATAAGAGCTATTGATAAGACCATGATAAATGAGTAATCCGTTTGGAGAAGGGGATTTTAAATACACATAGCAATTGTTTTAGCTGATTTTTCCACTATGGAGACAAATTCCATTTCATTCTGTTTATCTTTCTGTCCCTGCTGAAGAAAAGCAGGCCCAAACCATGATGCTGCCACCACCATGTCTGTGGAGTTGTTCCTGAGGGTCACTAGCATTAGTGGATCATATTAGGTTAACATTGTGCAATAATTTGGGAATGCCTATTTGAATCATTGTGGAACTCAGACCACACGTAGTGGGTTAAACCTGGAGTGTGGCGAACAGTTCACGCATCTGGACTGGTGTCAAGAGGTCCATGATTAGTGAGGATTGGTAGATTTGCAGTGGTCTGATACTCCTTCCATTTCAATATTATTGTACACAGTATACAGTATTTTGTGTGTAAAGGCTTTCCAAACAAGCTTCATGATGCTCTCTGCGCTTTTAACGGATTCATCACAGTACATTTTCGGAGACTATTGCACACCAAAAATGTTCAACATTGGATCATTCAGAGATCCTCACTGAACAAAGTTTGCTGCAGATTTTTAAATGTATTTACAAGTTGGTGCTGAAACAGAGACTAATACTGTATATATTTAGAGGGCGTTCTTTCATTGATCCCTATACTCTGAACCCGTTTTCTCGATGGAGAGTCTGTTGACAAAATTGTAATTAAAGGTATACTGTATTTACAGGGATGGCTTAAGATAAATGTACTGAAAACCCTATTAAATTAAAACTCCACAAGAAAATATGTTGGCCAGCAATTGGGAGGGTTTTCAGCAGCTTAGTTAAATGTATTTAGGCCGCGCAAGGGAACCACGCTTGCAAAGCACGTTACGCACCTGCATAAGGTAAGTCTAAATACCATCTACTCAGAAGTGCGTAAGAAGGCCCTCATAGGGAAGGCGTACATTTCTTAAGTTGGAATCAGGCCCTTGGCACCTCAGTCACACTAAGCCATCTGCAACTGCTATGTGGTTAAGGCATAGGCCACAAGTGTGTGACATCCAAAGAACAACCAATATTAAATAGTGCAGTATCTTTGCAAATGTTCTAGAATGATTTGCAGTCCACAGGTATAAAAGCATGCTTTTAGAAAAGGTATAATTTGCCTTTATAGTGAACCACCACAGCGACAAAGCCATTTGTTCCTAATACAGTAATTGACAACATCTTACCTCTACCATAGACCACATAAACTGGTACCACTCTTCCAATCATGGGTGGCCAAAAAATATCTAACAGAAAGCCACACCTCCAATTGAATTTCCCTTTGTGCCTTGCCTTTTGGAGTGAATAGTAGAGTTACCACCCAGGACTGTATTTGTTAGACAGAGACATGGTTGTTGAATTCGTTCATTTTCAGTCCTGTGGTCTTCACCAAGTGAGTTCCTTAGCATATGTTATAACAATACATTACATATCCCATCAGGCCTTGATTGAGACCTAGTGTTACCCTAATACAGTAGCCTGAAACTGATGGTTTACAGGCCACATCAGGCCTGCAAGTGGGGTCGCAAAATTATTTCCCCAAATTCCCAGATTTTCAAGAAATCCTGTTTGAAAGATTTCCTGCGTATTCCCTCCCGTTTCTAGGAATGTTCTAACCGGGAATTCTGGAAAACCTGGGATTTTTTTGTTTTGTTGTAAAGGTTAACAATGAGGTAAGGTATGGCAGAAGTTTATGCAAGAGGGCTTTATAGACAAAGAGTGCAATGCATTGATCTATGCAACTTCAAAGAGGGCCAGTCTACTTTTTGATACAAAAGGAAATGATGTGTGCTGAGCCTATCGCCCATAATAAAGCGCAATGCGCAATGATAAACTGCGTCCAATGGCTTCAATACAGTGACCTCTGCATTCATATAGATGATATCGCCATAGTCAATAACCGGAATGAATTTGGTTTCTGCACTTTAACGAAAGACTGGACACGTTCCTATTGAATGAGCCTATTTTCATTATTAACTCATCAACATGCTTTTTGAAAGATACTCCACATGACCAAAAGTATGTGGGCACTACTCTTCAAACTTCTCATTCCAAAATCATGGGCATTAATATGGGGTTGGTACCCCATTTGCTGCTTTAAAAGCCTCCACTCTTCTTTCCACTAGATGTTGGAGCATTGCTGCGGGGACTTGCTTCCATTCAACCACAAGAGCTTTAGTGACGTCTGGCACTGGGTGATTTGGTCTGATATACCACTGCTTTCAGCCAATCAGTATTCAGGGGTGGTTCGAGCCCTGAATGCTGATTGGCTGACAGCCCTGGTATATCAGACCTAATCACCCACTGGTATGACAAAACATTTCTTTTTACTGACCTTATTATGTTGGTAACCATTTTATAATAGCAATAAGGTACCTCGGGGGTTTGTGGTATATAGCCAATATACCACTGCTAAAGGCTGTATCCAGGCACTCCACGTTGCGTTGTGCTTAAGAACAGCCCTTAGCTGTGTTATATTGGCTATATACCACACCCAATCATGCCTTATTGCTAAACTAATGCATGCTCTAGAATGCCCTTCAAGCCAATCAGAAACAAGTATTCTACAGTGCCATGGTTAAACCCCATTATAAACTGGGTGATTTGAGCCCTGAATGCTGATTTGCTCACAGCCGTGGTATATCAGACCGCATACCATGGGTATGACAAAATATTTATTTTTATTCCACATTACGTTGGTGACCAATTTTTTAAATTTATTTAAACGTCAATGTAAACTAAGGATTCAATTAAGCAATAAGGCACCTCGGGGGTTTGTGGTATATGGCCAATACACGGCTAAGGGCAGTATCCAGGCATCATGCATAAGAACAGAACCTTAGCCGTGATATATTGGCCATAAACCACATTCCGTCAGGATGTATTGGTTACTTTAATCATCAGTTTTCATCGCCATTTTCAAAAACATGTAAACCATAAGATTAATATGAAACGTCTCATATACAAACATGCGTTCCCCATCCACAATGTTCACATTTATAACCACAACTTTTTAACCAACATAAATGTATGCCAATATGCTCAGCTCAAACTCCCTTAAAAGGTGCAGAAGTGTGTAGTGGAACACTACGTTCTCCTCAGAGATTACTGGTAATAAGAGGGCTAGTATTTATAGATGTGCCTTTCAATGATGTGCCCACTTAATCCTGGTTTACCCTTCTCCATCCCCACGCCTGGTCCTCACTCTGCAGCCCTCAATTCAGTCTCTCCTTGGAACCAACATAATCAGAGGTAAATATATTTTTAAAAGTCATCACTTAGAATTCAGACGACATTGAAATATACGGGGAAGGACATTGGTTGGATCCTGATTGCAGGAAGGAAGTGTTTTTCCTCAGGATACAAATAATATTTTGGCATTTTCTTGCTGTTAATTTCTTTGTCTTTGACCTGCAGGTAAAGAGCAAGCATGTCTACAGAGCGGTTTGACTGCCATTACTGCAAGGAGTCCTTGTTGGGAAATAAATATATTATGAAGGAGGATACTCAGTACTGCACTAAGTGCTATGAGAACTTGTTCTCCAATTGCTGTGAAGTGTGCTCTCTGCCTATTGGGTGCAACTGTAAGGTAATAATTCTGTACTGACCCCATATAAATGCATATTTTCATGTGTATAGAGTATGATACACTGAGTATAGAAAACGTTAGGAAAACCTGCTCTTTCTATGAGATGACCAGGTGAATCCAGGTGAAAGATATGATCCCTTATTGATGCCACTTGTTAAATCCACTTCAATCAGTGTAGATGACGGGCAGGAGACAGATTAACTGACTTGCCTAGTTAAATAAATAAAAATGAAGGATTTTAAAGCCTTGAGACAATTGAAACATGGATTGTATGTGTGCCATTCAAAGGGTGAATGGGCAAGACAATATTTTTAAGCGCCTTTGAACAGTGTATGGTGGTAGGTGCTAGGCGCGCCGGTTTGTGTGAAGAACTGCAACATTGCTGGGTTTTTCACGTTTAACAGATTCCCATGTCTATCATGAATGTGGGAGGTGGGGGGTGCAAGTCAATATTCGGAAGGTGTTCCTAGTGTTTGGTGTACTCAGTGTACATAAGCACGTCAGCGAAACTGAAGTACACGATTGTTAGGTTTAAAGGGGCAGTCCAGTAAAAAATGTGATTTTCTGTTTTTGTAATGATATTTCCATGACCTCACCATGAGGTCAAAATAACACTGAGTGTAAGTGGTTTTTGAAGAACAAATAAACACCTGGAATTTCAGCCTGTTCAGGTGGGATGGAGTTTTTGGCCCAGATCATGTCACAATCTGTTCTGATTGTTCTGACCAATGACCAATCATATTTTATTTGCATATGTATCCTCCTACTTTGAAGGGGTAAGGGGGTAGGCTCTCTACAGCCTAGACGATCCTATCCGCCAATCAATATGTATATTTACATTTCTATCAACACAGCCACACGGTCAGACTGAGCATTTCAATAGCGAAAGGAGGCTCATGAAATAAGCACACAAATTAAAAACACTGCATTGGGGCTTTAAAACCTTTCCTAAGGTTTGGTTTGAACCAGCAAAGTTGTGAAAAACATATTTCCAAGGTCTATAAAGACATCTAATTAACTGAACTGCATCACTGTCTTAAAGCCACACTCCTTAAGTGCACACACCTTCAAACAAAGAATGGACCACCAACAAAAATTTGCATCCCATGACATTTTGACATGAATTATTGTTGTTCTCAAAGAATGACTTTCCATGGGAACAAAATGGCTTAAAAAACATGCTTTTAAGCTATATATAATTTCTTCAGAAATTCGCCAATGACAACAAAAACCAACAATACCAACAACCAAACTTTTTTTGTGATGATGAGGTAAGACAGTTGATAAGGAAGACAGTAATCTTAGTAAGGTACTATTTATAAATCATATTCTTTCAAATTCTTCAATCGAATCATTTAAATTTCTGTGGCAATAATAACCATCAATCCAATCAATCCATTACATGGTTAACACTGTCTGTATGTTTGTTTGATAGGATCTGTCCTATAAGGATTGCCACTGGCATGAGCAGTGCTTCAAGTGTGCCAAATGCAGCCGCCCTCTGGTAGAAAAGCCATTTGCAGCTAAGGATGAACAACTTCTCTGCACAGAGTGTTACTCCCATGAGTACTCCTCCAAATGCTCCACCTGCAAGAAAACCATCATGCCAGGTGCTGTAGGACAACATTGATGATGATATTGATTATTCTAAAATATGTATTTTAGTTCACATTGTTCTTCCCTGAAAAATGCGTGATATGATATGTCAATAACTACCACTACTGCTCAGTCCCTATTGGTGGAGGTGTTCTATTTCTGCAGGCCTACTACTGCATGTGCAGTACAGTGGCAGTTGGTGCCATTGAAGATTAGGAGGGAGGATTTTATTTTTTATGAGAATGGCCTCATTTGTCATTTCTCCCAGTCCCTGATGCTGAAAAACATCTCCACAGCATAATGCTGCCACCACCATGCTTCACCGTAGGGATGGTGCCAGGTTTCCTCCAGACATGACGCTGGAGGAGTTAAAGAGTTAAATCTTGGTTTTATCAGACCAGATAATCTTGTTTCTCATGTTCTGAGAGTCTTTCGGTATCTTTTTGGCAAACTCCAAGTGGGCTGTCGTGTCTTTTACTGAGGAGTGGCTTCTGTCTGGCCACTACCATAAAGGCCTAATTGGTGGAGTGCTTACAGGGAAGGTTTTCCTTCTGGAAGGTTCTCCCATCTCCACAGAAGAACTAGAGCTCTGTCAGAGTGACCATCGGGTTCTTGGTCACCTCCTTGATTAACCAGTTTGACCGGGCGGCCAGATCTAGGAATAGTCGTGGTGGTTCCAAACTTCCTCCAAACTTCTTCCCATTTCTTGGGGACCATCAATCCCTGCAGTAAGTTTTTGGTACCCTTCCCCAGATCTGTGCTTCGACACAATCCTGTCTTGTCGCTCTACTGACAATTCCTTTGACTTCATGGCTTGGTTTTTGCTCTGACATGCACTGTCAACTGTGGGACCTTACAGACAGGTGTGTGCCTTTCCAAATCATGTCCAATCAAATGAATTTACCACAGGTGGACTCCAATCAAGTTGCACCTGAGCTCAATTTTGAGTATCATAGCAAAGAATCTGAATACTTATGTAAATAAGGTATTTCTGTCTTTGTTCGTAATACATTTGCAAAAGTCTGTACAAACCTGTTTTCACTTTGTCATTTTGTGGTATTGTGTGTAGATTGCTGTTTTATTTCATCAATTTTACAATAAGGCAGTAACGTAACAAAAAGTGGAAAAAGTCAAGGGGTCTTAATACTTTCCGAAGGCACTATATTAACATTAGCTCTGTGTACATCCAAGGGCCAACCGTGCTGCCCTGTTCTGAGCCAATTGCATTTTTCCTACATCCTTCAATATGTTTTGACCATGATAGTTTACAATCCAGTGTTACTCCAAATAGTTTAGCCATCTCAACTTGCTCAATTTCCACATTATTTATTACAAGATTTAGTTGAGGTTTAAGAATGATTTAGGAATGACTTGTCCTGAATACAACGCTTTTAGTTTTTGAAATAAATAGGACTAACTTATTCCTTGCCACCCATTATGAACTAACTAACTAACTCTTTGTTGTGTTGCAATCACTTCAGTCAATGTAGTAGCTGATGTGTATTGTGTTGAGTCATCAGCATACATAGACACACTGGCTTTACACAAAGCCAGTGGCATGTCATTAGTAAAGATTGAAAAAAGTAAGTGGCCTAGACAGCTGCCTTGGAGAATTCCTGATTCTACCTGAATGATGTTGAAGAGGCTTCCTTTGAAGAACACCCTCTGTGTTCTGTTAGACATGTAACGCTTTAGCCACAATATAGCAGGAGGTGTAAAACCATAACACATATGTTTTTCCACCAGCAGACTGATCGATAATGTCAAAAGCCGCACTGAAGTCTAACAAAACAGCCCCCACAATCTGTTGGATAGCCTTAAATAAATACCATTCCCCTCTCTTCAAAACTGTTTTTGAGTAGACTAAATTGCTAGCTGCATTAGCTGGCGAGGTAAGTGAAAGTGAAAAAAATATAACGGAATATAGGTTGCTCTCTCTCTCTCTCTCTCTCTCTCTCTCTCTGCTGCTGCTTCTCCTTAATTTTTTAAGAAATTAATTTGTTCAGAAGTGTTAAACTATTGTCTTTCTTTCTCTTTGAGTCAACTACTTACGCATTGCATTGCTAGCTAGCTGTAGCTTTCACTACCAGATTGCTGTGCTTTGATTGAGTGGACAACATACAGTATGAGTCAAAAGTTTGGACACAGCTACTCATTCAAGGGTTTTTCTTTATTTGTAGTATTTTATACACTGTAGAATAATAGTGAAGACATCAACACTATGAAATAACACACATGGAATCATGTAGTAACCCAAAAAGTGTTAAACAAATATACATCTATTTTAGATTTTAGATTTGTCAAAGTAGCCACCCTTTGCCTTTATGACAGCTTTGCACACTCTTGGCATTCTCTCGATCAGCTTCACCTGGAATGCTTTTCCATCAGTCCTGAAAGAGTTCCCACATATGCTGAGCGCTTGTTGGCTGCTTTTCCTTCTCTCTGCAGTCCAACTCATCCCAAGTCATCTCAATTGGGTTGAGGTCGGGTGATTGTGCAGGCCAGGTCATCTGATGCAGCCCTCCATCACTCTCCTTCTTGGTCAAATATTCCTCACATAGCCTGTAGGTGTGTTGGGTCACTGTCCTGTTGAAAAAAACAAAAATCTCATATTTGGACTCATAGACCAAAGGACAGATTTCCACCGGTCTAATGTCCATTGCTCATATTTCTTGGCCCAAACAAGTCTCTAAACTTGACTTGATGTCCTTTCGTTTTTTTGCAGTACTTCAACCACGAAGGCCTGATTCACGCAGTCTCTTGAGAAACAGTTGATGTTGAGATGTGTCTGTTACTTGAACTCTGTAAAGCACTTATTTGGGCTGCAATTTTTGAGGCTGGTAACTCCAATGAATTTATCCTCTGCAGCTGAGATAACCCTGGGTCTTCCTTTCCTGTGTCGGTCCTCATGAGAGTTAGTTTCATCATAGCACTTGATGGTTTTTGCGACTGCACTTGCAGAAACTTTCAAAGTTCTTGAAATTCTCCGCATTGACTGACCTTCATGTCTTAAATTAATGATGGTCTATCAATTCTCTTTGCTTATTTGAGCTGTTCTTGCCATAACATGGACTTGTTATTTTACCAAATAGGGCTATCTTCTGTATACCACCCCTACCTTGTCACAACACAGCTGATTGGCTCAAACGCATTAAGAACAAAATAAATTCCACAAATTAACTTTTAACAAGGCACATCCATTAATTGAAATGCATTCCATGTGACTACCTCATGAAGCTGGTTGAAGCTGTCATCGAGGCAAAGGGTGGCTACTTTGAAGAATATCAAATATAACATATATTTTGATTTCATTAACACTGTTTTGGTTACTACATGATTCCATATGTTTTATTTCATTGTGTTCATGTCTTCACTATTATTCTACAATGTAGAAAATACAAAAAATAAAGAAAAACCCTTGAATGAGTAAGTTTTTCCAAACTTTTGACTGTTATTGTATGTCAGTTCATGCTGCAAGAGCTTTGATAGGTTGGAGGATATTCTCTGGAAGTCGTCATAATTACTGTGTAAGTCAGTTATTATGGGTGAGAACCATGAGCCTCCTAGGTTTTGTATTGAAGTTGTTATACTCAGGAGGAGGATGTAAAATAGCTGTCCTCCGGCTACACCATGGTGCTACCCTACAGAGTGTTGTTGAGGCTACTGTAGACCTTCATTGAAAACCAAGTGTTTTTATCAGTTATTTGGTGATGTTAATATATTTCATGTATTTTGATCTAAAAATAATATTTCATGAAATTCTTTCAGTAGGATGGTCATCTCCTTTCTTTTCTGAGGAGCCTTCACTGGTGCAGTAGGTTTTCGTGTCTTGTTTCCATGTGCTGACTAAGCTGTCCTTCGCCTGCGTTAGGTTCCCGCAAAATGGAGTACAAGGGGAACAGCTGGCATGAGACCTGCTTCCTGTGCCATCGCTGCCAGCAGCCAATAGGAACCAAGTCCTTCATCCCCAAAGACAACGGCTACTTCTGCGTGTCCTGTTTTGAGAAGCAATTTGCCTATCAGTGCTGTGCCTGTAAAAAAGTAAGAATCTTGCAGTCTCATGGTTTAGACTGTATGTTAAATAGTGACAGTTCTTTTACAGGTTTATATTTACACCATGACAGAATATTTTAGGATGTAGACATAAGCAGCACTCTAGAATAATGTGTAATTGTATGTGTTGTGTATGTCAAAACTCAACCCAATTTGTTTTCCATTAGTTCAGATTGAGAGCTCCAAAATGATATATCATACACTGTGATTGGAGTAAGCATGGTAAAGTTATGCTGTTTTAAAAGTTAATAAAAGTGTTCTCACTTAGAAGACAAGTAGGAGAAAAATGCCCTTGAAAGATTTTGTTCAGTGCTAGAGACCCACACATGAGCATGGTTAACCCCTTCATTATCTCAGCCAATCATGGCTAGATAGGAAGGATCCTGTGATATGGAATTGGTTAGCTAGTTAGACAGCACACTGCAGCTCACTGCCACTACCACACTCCATTCCCCCAGGGTGCTGTAGCACTTAGGCCCCTAAACCTAATGAGTGCAGCAAAATCAGTAGGCTAGTTATTGGTTTTGTAACATGTGGGTGCTCTTCCGGGATACATTTTAAAGTTGCACTATTCAGAAATCGCTCTGCCGTTTCCAGGTTGCTAAAACTCTAATAGTTCACTTAATTTCAGATTATGTGACAATATTATATAGTATATTATAGAGAATCATTATTCCATCTAAACTGCTGTGAATATATTTTCCTGGTCCAAAAATATTGTTGTTTCAGCTGTCTGAGGCTGGTGTACAAAACCGAAAGTAAAAGACGCAAAAACAAAACTGATGAACGGGAAACATAGAAATAGTGCACATAGAATAGATCTACCGCTTCTTAGACATGCTTTCAAGTAGAATGATAGATCTTTAACTCACATTTCTATGTGATTTTTTTCATGTAGCCAAAAATGTTACATATTTCCATTTTAACATTTGGGTGCTCAATTGGGGCAGATTAAGTAATGGCGCCAGAGTTGAAGGCTGCCGTTTTACAGGCTCCTAACCAATTGTGCTAATCAACAAACATGGGGGCTCCTCAGGGGTACATGCCTAGTCCCCTCCTGTACTCCCTGTTCACCCATGCGTGGCGAAGCACGACTCCAAAACCATCATTAAATTTGCCTATGACACACCAGTGGTAGGCCTGATCACTGACAACGATGAGACAGCCTATAGGGAGGAGATCAGAGACCTGGCAGCGTGGTGCCAGCACAACAACCTCTCCCTCAATGTGAGCAAGACAAAGGAGAAGATCTTGGACTGCAGGAAAAGGAGGGCCGAACACGCTCCCATTCACATCGATTGGGCTGTAGTAGACCGGGTCAAGAGTTTCAAGTTCATTGGTGTCCACATCACCAACAAACTATCATGGTCCAAACACACGAAGACAGTTGTGAACGACAACACCTTCGTGAACGACAACACCCACTCAGGAGACTGAAAAGATTTGTCATTGGTCCACAGATCTCAAAAAGTTCTACAGCTGCACCATCGAGAGCATGGTTGCATCATCGCCTGGTATGGCAACTTCTCGGCGCTACAGAGGGTAGTGTGTACAACCCAGTATATCACTGGGGCCGAATCTTCCTGCCATCCAGGACCTATGTACTATGCAGTGTCAGAGAAAGGCCCCAGAAATTGTCAAAGACCCATGTCATTAGACTGTACTCTCTGCTACCGCATGGTAAGCGGTACCGGAGCTTCAAGGATGTATCACAACCGGCTGTGATTGGGAGTCCCATATTGCGGCGCACAATTGGTCCAGCGTCATCCGGGTTTGTCCGTTGTAGGCCATCATTGTAAATAAGAATTTGTTCTTAAATGCCTTGCCTAGTTAAATAAAGGTTACATAAAAAAAAGTCTAGGTCCAAAAGGCTTCTTAAAAGCTTCTAACCCCAAGCCATAAGACTGCTGAACAATTAATCAGATGGCCACCCGGACTATTTGCACCCCCTCGCTATTTCTTATCTATGCATAGTCACTTCACCCCTACCTACATGTACAAATTACCTCGACTAACCTGTACCCCTGCACATTGACTTGGCACCAGTACCCCCTGTATATAGCCTCATTATTGTTATTTTATTGTGTTATTATTGTATTTTTTTTTACTTTAGTAAATTTTGTAAATATTTTCTTAACCAACAATGCAGTTTTAAGAAAATAGAGTTAAGGGCTTGTAAGTAAGCATTTCATCCGTTTAATTCGGCGCATGTGAGAAATACAATTTTATTTGATCTTAGCAGTCTGGGTGGTTTTAAACTGGTATGGTTTGGTAGACTCATTGTTTATTTGCTAGGTGAGGTTTGCAGTAGCGCCAACCCGAGTTTCAGTTTGCAGGTTATCAAGATAGATTATGCTTTTTTGGTCAACAGAAATGTTTGGTGTGGACTTGCCAGCGAAGGTAGTCAAATGTTTGCAGCTGGTAGTTGTTAGCTACTGTAGGGCAGATGAGATGTTTTACTCATGGGCCAGAACATTTTGTGTTGACTGTTTTACAGGATTAGATATACCAGTTTGGAGTCTGGAGAAGTCTGCACTGTTGCACTGTTGAAAAAGCAGATGAGTAGGGATGAATAGAGGGGAGATAGTGTGTGTTACCTGCCAGTCAGTCTTGTTTCTAAACCAGTTTCCTCCAGTGATCAGAGTGGAGCTAGTTTCCACAAGCGATCAGGTTTGTGTAACCTCAGTGAAAAGTCAGGTGTGTCAAGGGGCTGTGTCTCTCAAGGAGAGTTTTGAGGTATCCCCAGTTTGAAGTTACTTATTTTCAGAAGAGTGCTGATGGCAAATCCGACAGGGAAGAGATGATTTGTATGGGGAATTGGAGGAAACATTCTTTGCAAAACTAGACAGTGGTTACCCAGAAATATTTCTCCCTAGAGAGGAAGGTGAGTCTTTTGTGTCTCTAGCTGAGAACTTCTTGGCAGAGATACAGTATGTGATGTAGTGTACCCTATGCAGGTTGAGAACAAGGTTGATTTATGTGTCAATTTATGGGGTACGTTCTTGGCCAAAGTAGGGTAGGGAAGTTTATGTGAAAAAAAATTTTTAGGAAGGAAAATAGATATTGGTGACTATGAGGTCTTTTCTTTTCTTGTTGGGGAAGGTGTTATGGAATAGGTTAGGTCATTTAGACAGCACACTACAGCTCACTATCATTACCACACTCCATTTCCCCAGGGGGCAGTAGCACCCAGGTACAAGTGCTGTGCTGGCACCAGCTGGCAAGCTGTTATGCTACTGATTTGGTTGTTGGCCATGAGGCTTTTTGTTTATGTTTGAATCTTTAGTTTGGGAATGCCTTTTTGTAGTTTTTCTTTTTGTATATATTTGTTTCCGTCACTATCTGAAAATAGCCATCCATTTTGGCTCACCGACTCAAATGAGTCAAGACAGAGCTGGCCCTGGACCAATGTAAGGTTGTGGTCTCCCTGGGCACATTTGCATTCAACACTGTCCTCAAACGCTGATTTCTCACATTAATGCACACATCAAATTAGGTTACAGACCACGCACTGTAGCTAGGCCTAAGACCCCTAGACCTAATGAGTGAAGCAAAATCAGCTAGTTATTGGTTTCATAACACCTGGATTTAATATTTGTATTCCTATTTATGGATCCCATTCAAGTTTGTAATTAAGGCACATGGAAGTTCACCTGTTCAATAAGGACTATCATACGGCGGTGGTAGGACAGTCCAGTACATTACTGCGGCCGAGCTCCCTGCCATCCAGGACATCTATATCAGGAAGAAGGCCTGGAAAATTGTCAAAGGCCCCAACCACCCAAGCTATAGACTATTTTCTTTGCTGCCACATGGCAAGATGTACTGGTGCGTCAAGTCTGACACAAACAGGCTTTTGAACAGCTTCTATCCCCAAGCAATACGACTAAGAAATGATTAACATAATAGCTACACGGACCGAGTTTACCTTGTATCTTTATTTACCTTTTATTTCAGGATTTGCACTGTCTCTATGCACACTCACATGGCCCTACACACTCATGCACACACTCCAACACACTCAAAAACAATCACTCCATAATTTGCTCGCTCACACATAATATGCACATACATTTATACTGACGCTACACATCCACCCACACACCCACTCACAAGCAAGCTGATACTACTCTGTTTGTCTTATATCCTGTTGCCTAGTCACCTTACCCTTATACATATCTACCTCCATCACTCCAGTATCCCTGCACATGTAAATCTGGTATTGGAACTGACTTTTTTAACATTTCCTGTATTTTGTATGCTTACTTAGTTTGTGTATTTCATATTTTTTATTATTTTATTTTTTTCTTTCTAGTAATACATTGTTATTGATTATTGCATTGTTTAACTCTACTTGTGCATGTGACATAACTTGAAACTAGGACTCGTGTCATGCAGTGCTGTGCTGGCGTGTATATCTCCTTAAGGCCATTACGACCGGTGGGGTGACCTACAATGACAAACCCTGGCACCGTGAGTGTTTCCTGTGCATCGGCTGTAAGAAGCAGCTATCAGGACAGCGCTTCACCTCCAGAGAGAACTACCCCTACTGTCTGGACTGCTTTAGCAACCTCTATGCCAAGAAGTGTGTGGGTTGCACCAAACCCATCACCAGTGAGTCACTCTACGAATATTGTCATTCATTTTGTCACCCTTCATGCTACATTTTTCTATTAATATTCTCTATTTATGCCATGCAATCACACATCACCTGTTGGTGTTTGTAACATCATATGTGGGCACTTGTATGTGTGTCTGCAAGCATTATTCTGCATAGTATGCTGTTTTCTTCTGGCACTAAGGAGGCGGTTAAGAGCATTGGGCCAGTAACCGAATGTTGACTGGTTCAAATCACTGAGCCGACAAGGTGAAAAATCTGTGGATGTGCCCTTGAGCAAGGCACATGTGCCCTTACGACTCACAAAAGCAGGTCTTAGCGGTAAACGCAGTTGATAATGTCATGGATTTTGAGAGCAAAAGTCAGCCTATGCCTTTTGTGCCGGTGAATCTGGTATTTGGAACAAACTATTGGTTTCCTCCCCGTTTCATTTGATGAAAAAACAACCATAGCCTAACCTGGCTGGTTTAGCAGCATTGGTTTAGGTGCGTCTTAATCCTGGCCATTAGCCAAGTAGCCTTTGAATAAAGGGGTTTTAAATGTTCTACTGAGATTGCTTTGAAATATGAGGTTTTTGCTATCATGCCTTTTCATTATTCACATACCTGCATACTTAATTTCGCTTGTTCAAGTACGCTATCCATCCCCAATTTCAGTGCCCCTCATCTGAGTACCAACACCCGTTCTGCCAGTCACATTCTGTTAAAGGTCTCAAAAGCGCACACATCTCTGGGTTACTCCTCTTTTCAGTTCGCTGCAGCTAGCGACTAGAACGAGCTGCAAAAAACACTCAAACTGGACAGTTTTATCTCTTCATTCAAGACTCAGTTATGGACAGTTACAGACAGTTGTGGCTGCTTCGCGTGACGTATTGTTGTCACTACCTTTTTGCCCTTTGTGCTGTTGTCTATGCACAATAATGTTTGTATTTGTATTTTATTTTATTATGGATCCCCCAAGGCAGCAACTAATCTTCCTGGGGTCCAGAAAAATTAAGGCAGTTTATAAAATAAAATAAAAACAATACAATACATTCAGATTTCACCAAACACTGTGTGCTCTCAGGCCCCTACTCCACCACTACCACATATCTACAGTACTAAATCCAAGTGTATGTGTATGTATAGTGCATATGTTATCGTGTGTGTATGCATGTGTCTGTGCCTATGTTTGTGTTGCTTCACCCCCCCGTTATTCCATGTGTTTTTAAAAATATTTTTTAAATATATTTTTCCAACTTGCATCAGTTAATGGATGTGGAATAGAGTTCCATGTAGTCATGGCTCTATGTTTTCACTGTGCGCCTCCCATAGTCTGTTCTGGACTTGGGGACTGTGAAGAGACCTCTTGGGGTAAGCATCGGTGTCCGAGAGCTCGGTACATTCAACAATACCTCTCAAGTAGTGATGAAGTCAATCTCTGCTCCACTTTCAGCCAGGAGAGAGTGACATGCATGTTATTAATATTAGCTCTCTGTGTACATCCAAGGGCCAGCCGTGCTGCCCTGTTCTGAGCCAATTTCAAAAAAAAATTGTGGCACCTGACCATACGACTGAACAGTAGTCAAGGTGTGACAAAACTAGGGCCTGTAGGACTTGCCTTGTTGATAGTGTTGTTAAGAAGGCAGAGCATCGCTTTATTATGGATAAAATTCTCCCCATCTTAGCTACTACTGTATCAATATGTTTTGACCATGACAGTTTACAATCTAGGGTTACTCCTAGCAGTTTAAGTCACCTCAACTTGCTCAATTTCCACATGATTTATTACAAGATTTAGATGAGGTTTAGGGTTTAGTGAATGTGTTGTCCTTATTCCTTGCCACCCACTCTGAAACTGACAGCAGCTCTTTGTTAAGTGTTCCGTTGCTGTAGTAGCATCCGTATACATAGACACTCTGGCATTACTCAAAGTGAGTGGCATGCCGTTTGTAAAAATAAAAAAATCAAGGGGCCTAAACAGTTACCCTGGGAATTCTTGATTCTACCTGGATTATGTTTGAGAGGATTCCATTAAAGAAGTGTTCTGTTAGACAAGCATTGTATCTGGTCAAACACATTTTTCCCCCAGAGGTTTACTAAGGGTTGGTAACAGGCTGATTGGTCGGCTGTTTGAGCCAGTAAATGGGGCTATACTATTCTTCGGTAGCAGAATGACTTTAGCTTCCCTCCAGGCCTGAGGGCACACACTTTCTAGTAGGCTTAAATTGAATATGTGGCAAATAGGAGTGGCAATATCGTCTGCTATTATCCTCAGTAATTTTCCATCCAGATTGTCAGACCCCGGTGGCTTGTCATTGTTGACAGACAACAATATTGTTTTCACCTCTTCCACACTGACTTTACGGAATTCAAAAGTACAATTATTGTCTTTCATAGTTTGGTCTTATATATTTGGATGTGTAGTGTCAGCGTTTGTTGCTGGCATGTCATCCTTAAGTTTGCTTATCTTGCCTTGGAAAAAGTAATTAAAGTAGTTGGCAATATCAGTGGGCTTCGTGTTGAATGAGCCATCTGATTCAATGAATGATGAGCTGATTTGGCTTTTTTCCCCAAAATGTCATTTAAGGTGCCCCAAAGCTTTTTACTATCATTCTTTAAATAACTGATCTTCGTTTCATTGTATAGTTTATTTTTATTTAGCTTAGTCACATGATTTCTTAATTTGCAGTGTGTTTGCCAATCAGTTGGGCTGTCAGACTTATTGTGTCAAGCGCAGCTTCTGTCAAGCGCAGCTTCTGGTTGCTCCTCATTACACACCACAGACCAGCAAATATTCTTTACAAGAGAGGTTTGTACCATGTTTTGTGCTGCTACCATGTTGTTCTGCTGCCATGCTGTTGCTACCATGTTGTCATGTTGTGTTGCAATCCATGTTGTGTTGTCTTAAGTCTATCTTTATGTAGTGATGTGGTGTCTGCCTTGTCATGATGTGTGTTGTCCTATTTTTATTTTTTTAGCCCCGGTCCCCGCAAGAGGCCTTTTGGTAGGCCGTCATTATGAACGAACTTGCCTAGTTAAATAAAGGTAAAATAAAAATAAAACCAAAGACACATTCTTCCAGTATTTAGTCCTCCTAGAATGCCATATCAACAGAAATAAGTGGCATTGCCTTGCAAAATAGCCTATCCATAAACATTTTAAATGCTCAATTTGTCAAATCAAATGTGTTTGGCAGATGTACAAATCAAATGTTATTTGTCACATACACATGGTTAGCAGATGCTAATGCGAGTGTAGCAACATGCTTGTGCTTCTAGTTCTGACAGTACAGTAATATCTAACAAGTAATCTAACAAATTCAGAACAACTACCTTTTTATATATATTTTTTGTATATTTATTTGCTAATATTTTTTTTAACTTTAGTTTATTTGGTAAATATTTTCTTAACTCTTCCTGAACTGCGCTGTTGGTTAGGGGCTTGTAAATAAGCATTTCACAGTAAGGTCTACACTTGTTGTATTCAGTGCATGTGACAAATAAAGTTTGATTTGAATTAAGAATATAAAAGTATATGGACGAGCATTGTCAGTGGAATGGAATAAGATACAGTAGAATATAATATAATAAAGTATATACATGAGTAATGCAAAATATTTAAACATTTTTAAAGTGACTATTGTTCCATTTATTAAAGTGGCCAGTGATTTCAAGTCTATGTATATAAGCAGCAGCCTCTATGTGCTAGTGATGGCTGTTTAACAGTCTGATGACCTTGAGATAGAAGCTGTTTTTCAGTCTCTCGGTCCCTGCTTTGATGCAACTGTACTGACCTCGCCTTCTGGATGATAGCGGGGTGAAGAAGCAGTGGCTCGGGTGGTTGTTGTCCTTGATGATCTTTTTGGCCTTCATGTGACATTGGGTGCTGTAGGTGTCCTAGAAGGCAGGTAGTTTGCCCCCGGTGATGCGTTGGGAAGACTGCACCACCATCTGGAGAGCCCTGCTGTGGCAGGCGGTGCAGGTGCCATACCAAGCGGTGATATAGCCCGACAGGATGCTCTTGATTGTGCATCTGTAAAAGTTTGTGGGTTTTAGGTGCCAAGCCAAATTTCTTCAGCCTCCTGAGGTTGAACAGGCGATGTTGCGCCTTCACCACACTATCTGTGTGAGTGGACCATTTCAGTTTGTCAGTGATGTGTACGCCGAGGAACTTGAAGCTTTTAACCGTCTCAACTGCGGTCCCTTCGATTCAGTGCCTTAAATTGAAACAATACGGCACATTCTAAAACACACACACATGCCTATCTGCATACTTAATTTTGTTTGTTCAAGCATCCATCTCCAAAGGCAGGTTGACGTTTATTGGGATGAGTCTTGTTCTTGAGGCAGAACTGAGCGATTTCCGCTAAATGGGCATGCTGCAAATTCAATATTGGCTATTTTGTAAAAATGAATGAAAACAGTGTGGTTAACATTAGCGTTAAGGTTAGAGTTAGGTTTAAAATAAAAATGCATGACTTTGTAGCTGTGCCAGTTCGTGACCACTCAGCAGAGCTGTCTTCAGAACAAAATTCATGACAAAAAACATGAACATGCTTTCCAAAGACCGCCTTTCACCAGGTTACCAAAGACACACACTTTCAAACATATTACAATTATTCGGTCCTATAATGCAGTATCAACAGTATGCCTAAGCTATGTTTTGCTTATTGAGAACGTGCCCCACACATACAATAAAAAATATATATTTTAGGAGAAGTGCGATGGATAAAGACATGTAGGCAATTACAACAATGTTGACTGCCAACACTCCAAACATAGAGGCTATTGGGGAAACACTGGCAGTTTTTTACTCGTTACTGTAGCCTATGCTATTTAATAAACTGTATTATCAATCCATAAAGGACTAGGAAGAGAATATTCCCTTCCCATAGCCGACTTGGAATTGATGACCACACAGACGTTCAATAAGCTGGAAAACTTGAGACAAACGCATGCAGTATTAATTAAGACATGGAACACATTAACTCCTTGTTTATTCATCAACCCAGCTCTTTCTCACTGTTGCCAGTTATTTCACTCATAATTACGGCTGTGAAAATAACGATAGCACTACAGCCAGCGCTTAGATTTACCATTGCTTTGTTAAAATAGATCCCTAGGTGTGTCTGTGGAAGAATCTCAATTGCATACTCCTCACATCCTCTCCTCCTTATTTATTATTTTACCTTTTATTTAAGTAGGTAAATCAGAACACACAATCAGAACACTTTCTTATTTACAATGACAGCCTAGGAACAGTGGGTTAATTGCCTTGTTCAGTGGCAGAACAAGAGATTTGTACCTTGTCAGCTCGGGGATTCGATCTAGCAACATTTCGGTTACTGGCCCAAAGCTCTAACCACTAGGCTACCTGCCGGCTTATGACAAGTTAAAGGAGGCGAGGAGAGGACGCGAGGAGTATGCAACTGAGCTTCTACCCATATCTGCATCCTTGTGTGATAGGTCTGGCAGGAGCCAAGTACATCTCCTTTGAGGAGCGCCAGTGGCACAGCGAGTGTTTCACCTGTATGCAGTGCTCCGTGTCTCTAGTGGGCCGTGGCTTCCTCACCCAGCGTGACGACATCCTGTGCACCGACTGCGGCAGAGAGAAGTGACCTCACTGGGGAGATCGCAACCTTATGACCTTTTAATAATCCAGCACAGGTCACACCACACTCGAACCATACTACAACATATTCTGAAACACCACACCAAAACCCTACCCAGCAGGAAGTGACCTCAGCAGATGGTCACTATATTGACCTTTACATCGTTCTATTGTTGTTTCAGTGTTGTGACATTTGTGAGGATAGGAGCCTTTGATGTACACCTGTAGCTTCCCCCTTCAAGAGTAGTAATAGAATCTTATGACAAGTTAAATGTATGATTTACAGAATAATCTCACTTGTGATAATCTAAATGACAGGGATGTACTTGACATCAATTAATTTGTCTGCACATTAGTCTTTGCTGTTTGCATGTTTTATGTTTTCATCATTATTAAAATCAAAGTAATAGTAGTTTAAATAAGGTGACAATCTAAATTGAGTGGTTCATTTTTGTTCAAATCTAAATTCAGACCTTGATTTATGAATGCATCTGTGATGTTAAATGAATTGCACCGCTTTGCCTTAATGAATAAAAGTTGTGTGGTTACATGTGTTTTTTCTGTTGTACTGAACATGTGGAGGGCTGTTTCTGGTATGACCATCTTAAACCAGAGAAATGTGTAGCAATAACGCCATCCAGAGGATGTAACTAATTGTCAGGTCACATACAGTGCACTATACCTGCAGGAAAATAGACACTACATATATAGAAATGCATGTACATTGCACTATTCTTGCAGGAAAATAGACACTGTACGTACATAGAAATGTATATAAAGTTATGTCACCTTATTCAAATGGCTGAAACACCTTTCAGATAAACTTTACATATTGGAGTAACACTTGCTTTTTCATATGGCCTGTTACATTTCTACAACATTCAGAATGTTGCGCCTTACTAAACATACCCCAGTTCATACTGTATATAATATAGTCACCTACTTTTTCCTGGATACATTGTCCTCCTAGGCTGAGAATAAGTGGTGTAAAATGCTGACAGACTTCCTCTCAGGATGGGAGTCACATGATGAGGTCAAACTACAGGGTTTCTAACACTCAGTGAAGGAAACTAACCACACGATCGAAATGGGGACAATTAATTTTAATAAATATGAATAGATATTCATCTACTGCAGCGCCAGCTGTGCCATCAGAGACTCTGGGTTCGAGCCCAGGCTCTGTCGTAACCGGCCGCGACCGAGAGGTCCGTGGGGCGACGCACAATTGGCCTAGCATGGTTAGGGAGGGCTTGGCTGGTAGGGATGTCCTTGTCTCATCGTGCACCAGCGACTCCTGTGGCGGGCCAGGCGCAGTGCGTGCTAACCAAGGTTGCCAGGTGCACGGTGTTTCCTCCGACACATTGGTGCTGCTGGCTTCCTGTACCGGAGTTGTAGCGATGAGACAAGATAGTAGCTACTAAAAAACAGTTGGATACCACGAAATTGGGGAGAAAAAGGGATTAAAAAATATATATGTTCATCTAATCTGAATATATTTTAAAATGTCATGATAAATTTGTATAATTGTCTGTGTGACAACACTGTTAACACTTCACTTTTTTTGTTCAGTTGTAGATAATTGATTAAATAATTTTTGCTTTATTTTTTGTTTCAAGTATTCTAACTTTCCAGATATGGAGAAAAGCATCAGCATACACCAACAAATACAGTAGAAATTAGTTTGAAAGCCTTCACCTAAGTGCAAATCTATGCAAAACCTACCACCCCAAAAGACAAATTGTTCACACAGAAGCCCAATTCTGATATTTTTTTCACAAATTGGTCTGTTGATCAATCAGATCAGAAAAAGGTTTGATGTGAAAATATCAAAAGTGATTGGATTAAAGACAAATTAGTGGAAAATATATTAGATATATATTATATATTATATATCCCAAAACACAACCATTTAGGTCTAGATTCAATCAGATCAAGCATCTGTAGTGTTGTCTGCAAACTTGATGATTGAGTGGGAGGTGTGCATGGCCACGCAGTCATGGGTGAATAGGGAGTACAGGAGAGGGCTGAGAACGCACCCTTGTGGGGCCCCAGTGTTGACGATCAGCGGGCGGACATGTTGTTTCCTACCCTCCCCACCTGGGGGTGGCCCGTCAGAAGTCCAGGACCCAATAGCACAGGGCGGGGTCGAGACCCAGGGTCTCGAGCTTAATGACGAGTTTGGCTGGTACTATAGTTTCAAATGCTGAGCTGTAATTGATGAACAGCATTCTTACATAGGTATTCCTCTTGTCCAGATGGGTTAAGGCAGTGTGCAGTGTGATTGCGATGCGTCGTCTGTTGACCTATTGGGGTCGGTAGACAAATTGGAGTGGGTCTAGGGTGTCAGGTAGGGTGGAGGTGATATGATCCTCGTCTCTCAAAGCACTTCATGATGACGGAAGTGAGTGCTATGGGGCGATAGTCGTTTAGCTCAGTTACCTTAACTTTCTTGGGAACAGGAACAATGCTGGACCTCTTGAAGAATGTGGGAACAGCAGACTGGAATAGGGATTGATTGAATATGTCCGTAAACACACCAGCCAGCTGGTCTGCGCTTGCTCTAAGGATGCGGCTAAGGATGCCGTCTCTGGGCCGGCAGCCTTGTGACGGTTAATACATTTAAATGTTATACTCACTTTGGCTGCGGTGAAGGAGAGCCCGCAGGGTTTGGTAGCGGGCCGGGTCAGTGGAACTGTATTGTCCTCAAAGTGAGCTAAGAAGTTCTTTAATTTGTCTGGGAGAAAGACGTCAGTGTCCGCGGCGGGGCTGGTTTTCTTTTTGTAATCTGTGATTGACTGTCGACCCTGCCACCTAAGTCTTGTGTCTGAGCCGTTGAATTGCGACTCTACTTTGTCTCTATACTGATGCTTAGCTTTTTTGATTGCCTTGCGGAGGCAATAGCTACACTGTTTTTATTTGGTCATGTTTCCAGTCACCTTGCCATGTTTAAAAGTGGTGGTTCGCACTTTCAGTTTTGCACCAATGCTGCCATCCATCCACGGTTTCTGGTTAGGGTAGGTTTTAATAGTCACAGTGGGTACAACATCTCTGATGCAGTTGCTAATAAAATAGCTCTCAGAGTCAGCGTACAGTGGGGAGAACAAGTATTTGATACACTGCCGATTTTGCAGGTTTTCCTACTTACAAAGCATGTAAAGGTCTAATTTTTATCATAGGTACACTTCAACTGTGAGACACGGAATCTATAATTTTTAAGTAATTAATTAGCATTTTATTGCATGACATAAGTATTTGATACATCAGAAAAGCAGAACTTAATATTTGGTACAGAAACCTTTGTTTGCAATTACAGAGATCATACGTTTCCTGTACTTCTTGACCAGGTTTGCACACACTGCAGCAGGGATTTTGGCCCACTCCTCCATACAGACCTTCTCCAGATCCTTCAGGTTTCGGGGCTTTCGCTAGGCAATATGGACTTTCAGCTCCCTCCAAAGATTTTATATTGGGTTCAGGTCTGGAAACTGGCTAGGCCACAAAAAAAAAAAAAAACATTTTGACGCAGATATAAGCATGACATTTGGTACATGTGGACGTGTGTGTCTGGGTGTGTAAACCTTAGTTGCCCTGGCTGTGTGTTTCGGGTCGTTGTCATGCTGGAAGACCCAGCCACGGACCCATCTTCAATGCTCTTATTGAGGGAACGAGGTTGTGGGCCAAGATCTCGCGATACATGGGCCCACCATCCTCCCCTCAATACGGTGCAGTCATCCTGTCCCCTTTGCAGAAAAGCATCCCCAAAGAATGATGTTTCCACCTCCATGCTTCACGGTTGGGATAGTGTTCTTGGGGTTGTACTCATCCTTCTTCTTCCTCCAAAAACGGCGAGTGGAGTTTAGACCAAAAAGCTCTATTTTTGTCTCATCAGACCACATGACCTTCTCCCATTCCTCCTCTGGATCATCCAGATGGTCATTGGCAAACTTCAGACGAGCCTGGACATGTGCTAGCTTGAGCAGGGGGACCTTGCGTGTTCTGCAGGATTTTAATCCATGATGGCATAGTGTGTTACTAATGGTTTTCTTTGAGACTGTGGTCCCAGCTCTCTTCAGGTCATTGACCAGGTCCTGCCGTGTAGTTCTGGGCTGATCCCTCAAATTCCTCATGATCATTGATGCCCCACGAAGTGAGATCTTGCGTGGAGCCCCAGACCGAGGATGATTGACCGTCATCTTAAACTTCTTCCATTTTCTAATAATTGCGTCAACAGTTGCTGCCTTCTCACCAAGCTGCTTGCCTATTGTCCTGTAGCCCATCCCAGCCTTGTGCAGGTCTACAATTTTAGCCCTGATGTCCTTACACAGCTCTCTGGTCTTGACCATTGTGGAGAGGTTGGAGTCTGCTTGATTTAGTGTGTGGACAGGTGTCTTTTATACAGGTAACGAGTTCAAACAGGTGCAGTTAACTTCTTGGACGCTACCTATCCCGTTAGCGGGATAATTGTCATCAACAACCGCTGAATTGCATAGCGCCACATTCAAATAATATTACTAAAAATATTTATATTCATGAAATCACAAGTGCAATATAGCAAAACACAGCTTAGCATTTTGTTAATCCACCTGTCTTGTCAGATTTTGGAAATATGCTTTACAGCGAAAGCAATCAAAGCTTTTAGACAAAACATTATGAACAGCTAGCAACAAAGTAGCTTGGTCACGAAAATCAGGAAAGCAATCGCTTACCTTTGATGATTTTCGGATGTTTTCACTCACTCCCCATTACACAATAAATGTTCCTTTGGTTCCATAAAGATTATTTTTATATCCAAAATACCTCTGTTTGTTTGGCGCGTTATGTTCAGAAATCCACAGGCTCGAGCGGTCACGACAAATTCCAAATAGTATCCGTAATGTCCACAGAAACATGTCAAACGTTTTTTAAATCAAGCCTCAGGTTGTTTTTAAAATATATAATCGATAATATATCAACCGACACTGTCTCTTTTTCAGGAGAAGAGGGAGAGTCAATGGCTGCCCCACTGTGTTGCGCAAGCAAAACTCATGCGAACACCCAGCTATCCACCGACGCAATGTTATCTTTCTCGCTCATTTTTCAAAATAAAAGCCTGAAACTATGTCTAAAGACTGTTGACACGTTGAGGAAGCGATAGGAAAAGGAATAGAAGCCACTTCCTGGTTTGATTTTCCTCAGGTTTCGCCTGCAATATAAGTTCTGTTATACTCACAGACAATGTTTTGACAGTTTTTGAAACTTTAGAGTGTTTTCTATCCTAATCTGTCAATTAGCCTGAGAAATAGGCCGTTTACATTGGGAACGTTATTTTTCCAAACATAAAAATAGTGCCCCCTAGCTGAAAGAGGTTAACTCTTCTTGAACTGCACTGTTGGTTAAGGGCTTCATGTTAAGGTCTACAGTTGTTGTGTTAGGCGAATATTCTCAGGGAGTTGAGACCCCTCCTTTCTGACAGCAAAGTGTCCGGCGAATGTCAAACTAAGGCATGTGATGAAAATAACCAGCCCCCTCCTGTACTCCCTGTTCACCCATGACTGTGTGGCCACACACTCCTCCAACTCAATCATCAAATTTGCAGATGACGAAACAGTAGCAGGCCTGATTACCAACAATGGCGAGACAGCCTACAGGGAGGAGGTGAGGGCCCTGGGAGAGCTGTGCCAGGAAAATAACCTCTCACTCAACGTCAACAAAACAAAGGAGATGATCGTGGACTTCCGGCCCCTATCTACATTGACGGGACCACAGTCGAGAAGGTGGAAAGCTTCAAGTTCCTCGGCATACACAGTTAGCCTAGTGGTTAGGGCCAGTTGTTCCCTGGGTGCCGTGGATTGGGATTAAGGCAGCCCCGCGCACCTCTCTGATTCAGAGGGAAGACACATTTCATTTGAATACATTCAGTTGGGTAACTGACTAGGTATCCCCCTTTCCTTCATCACTGAATGATCTGAAATGGTCCACCCACACAGACAATGTGGTGAAGAAGGTCAACAGCATCTCAGAAGGCTGAAGAGAGGCTGAAGAAATTTGGCTTGGCCCTTAAAACCCTCACAAACTTTTATAAATTTACAATTGAGAGCATTCTATCGGGCTGTATCACCGCCTGGTATGGTAACTGCACCTCCCGCAACTGCAGGGCTCTCCAGAGGGTGATGCATTCTGACCAATGCATCACCGGGGCCAAATTAGCTGCCTTCCAGGACACCTACAGCACCCGATGTCACAGGAAGGTCAAAACGATCAGCCACGTCCTGTTCTCCCCGCTATCATCCAGAAGGCGAGGTCAGTACAGGTGTATCAAAGCTGGGACCGAGACACTGAAAAACAGCTTATATCTCAAGGCCATCAGACTGTTAAATAGCCATCACTAGCACATTAGAGGTTGCTGTTCTAATTTTATTATTTTATTTAAACTATTTTATTTATTTTATTATGTCCCCTCCACTTCTATAACCAAAGTTGCGCCCCTGGTGTTTATAACCAGCTTCTTGTCTCCATCTCAGTGTGATTCATTCTATAGCTAGAGGACTCTTGATATCTCCAGGAAAGTATATATATTTTTTGGTCTTTGTCTGTTGTGGTCTAGTACTCTTATTTCCTAGCTAGGGACATCTACATCAAGTGATGCCTGTCTTCCCAGTGGCCTGCTTGGTGTGTGAACTGTTGACTGCTCATAATTTGCAGATAGTTGTTGGGGCATCATTCAAGGAAGGAAAGAGAGGAGGACTTCACACCACCCTCTTACTGTGTGTTGTGAAATCTGTGAATGTATTGTAATGTTTTTAAAATTGTATAACCTGCCTTAATTTTTCTGAACCCCAGCAAGAATAGCTGCTGCCTTGGCTAATGGGGATCCATAATAAATACTCAAGTATTTGTATTTGTATCTTTCCTAGTTATTTGCAGATTATCTAATTTTGCTCTTTTGTAGCTTCGTCAACTATGTGTGTGTTTTCTATACCAGTTCGCACCTCTCCTTGTAGGCTTTACAGATGCTTCCCACCCCTTGGCTTCAACCCTTCTAATTTTGTGTATCCGATGTGGAATTCTGGGTCTTGCACAATTAGGAACTGCCGATCTGTGGTCAAGAACGCTGAGATCGTCTCAGCCTATGCTGCCCTTCAGTCCCTTGACTTTTTTTGCCCTGACGGAGACATGAATCACCCCAGAGAAAGTTGCTACTCTAGCATTTCTTTCTTCATCTGTTTTCTCTCATAATTGTTGCGGTGGTGGCACAGATCTACTAATTTGTCCAAAGTGGAGATTATCTCACCTGTCATTATTCCTCATTGTCACTTGTCCACTCAAGCTTAACATTATTGTACTACTTCGCCCACCAGGTGCACTTGGAGAATTGCACAATGAGCTTGACACCTTTATAAGCTTATTTCCTGGCAACGGCTAATCGTTCTTTGTACTTGGCAACTTCAACCTCCCTACGTCTGCCTTCGATTAATTTATTTCCAACGCTCTCTTTCCCCTCAACTCTTTTGACCTCACCCTTTCCCAATCCCCTCCAACTCACAAGACAGGCAATACACTTGACCTCATCTTTACTAGAGGCTGCTCGCCTACTGATCTCAATAAAACCCCCCTCCAGGTCTCTGATAACTACTTTGTTTATTTTTCTGACTCCCTTTCCCCCAACCCTAACCACTCAGCCCCTACCCAGATGGTCATGCACCTTTGCAATCTTCTCTTTCTCCCAATACTCACTCCTATCCTATCATCTCTCCCTTCTGCTAAATCCTTCTCCCTTCTGTCTCCTAATTCTCTCTCTCCAACCCTACTCTACTCCATTTCCACATTCTATGACTTGCACTGTCCCCTTTCCTCCCAGCTGGCTCAGCCCTTCCCTCCTGCTCTGTGGCTGAGTGACTCATTGCAAACTTACAGAACAGGGCTGCGGGCATCTGGGCGAAAATGGAGTAAAACTAAACTTACGGAGGACCTATCATCCTTTCACTTCCTCCTCTCTACCTTCTCTTCCTTTGTATCCGCTTCTGAAGCCACTTTCTACCAACTTAAATTTGAATCTTCTGCCTCTAACCCTAGGAAACCCTTTTCCACCCTCTCCCTCCCTGCGGATGACTTTGTCAACCACTTTGAAAAAAAGGTTGACGACATCCCCTACTTATTCACTTAGCCTATTGAGTCCACTGGTCTCACTCGCACATAACTACCCTATGCCTTGACCTCTTTCTCCCCTCTCTCTCCAAATAACACCCTGCTACTAGTGAGGTCTGGCCACAAGACAACCTGCCCGCTTGACCCCACCCCCTTCTCCCTTCTCCATACCATCTCTGGAGATCTTGTACCATTCCTCACTTCCCTGAACAACTCACCCCTGACCACTGGCTGCATCCCATCTGACTTCAAAATGACCCTAGTTGCTCCCCTCCTCAAGAAACCAATACTCGACTCATCTGACTCTCAGGGCTGGGCGTCTCAGGCTATACACACTCTTGGATTGCATCCTACCTGGCAGCCCGCTGATAGCAGGTGAGGTGGAGAGGATCTGTGTCTGCACCATGTACTCTCATTACTGGTGTCCCCAAGGGCTCAGTTCTAGGCCCTCTTCTCTTCACTCTGTACACCAAGTCACTGGGCTCCGTCATATCCTCACGTGGTCAATCCTATAATTGCTATGCGGATGACACTCAAATACTTTTCTCCTTCCCCCCTTCTGACATCCAGGTGGCGACACGCATCTTTGAGTGCTTGGCAGATATCTCAACTTGGATGTCGGCCCACCACCTCAAGCTCAACCTCAAGACGGAACTACTCTTCCTCCTGAGGAAGGCCTGACCGCTCAAATACGTCTCCATCACGGTTGACTACTCCACAGTGTCGCCCTCCCAAAGTGCAAAGAACCTTGGCGTGACCCTGGACAACACCCTGTCATTCTCTGCAAACCTCAAAACAATGACCCGCTCCTGCAGGTTCATGTGCTACAACATCTGTAGAGTACAACACTACCTCAAACAGGAAGTCCTTAACAAGGCACTTGTCCTCTCCCATCTGGACTACTGCAACTCGCTGCTGACTAGGCTCCCCGCTTGTGCCATCAAACCCCTGAAACTTTTCCAGAACGCCTGGTTTTCAACATTCCTAAGTTCTCTCATGTCACCCCGCTCCTCCGCACACTCCACTGGCTTCCAGTCGAAGCTCACATCCACTGCAAGACCATGGTGCTTACATACGGAACAGCAAGAGGAACTGCCCCTCCCTATCTTCAGGCTATGCTCAAAAAACCTACACCCCAATCCGTTCTGCCACCTCAGGTCTTATTGCCCTCCCACCACTAAGGGAGGGGAGCTCCCACTCAGTCCAGTACAAGCTCTTCGCTGTCCTGGTACCCCAGTGGTGGTACCTTACCCCTGACAGCAGAGTCCTTGCCCATCTTCCGAAAGCATCTGAAACCCTACCTCTTCAAACAGTATCTTAAATAATCCTCCTCACCTCGACCCCCCAAAATAAACACCTAACCAGCACTTGCACCTCCCCACCACCCCCTTCTAGTTCTGACTTTACTGATAGAAATGTAATTTCTATGCCTGTGTACTTTCTATACATTCTCATCGACAGGGCTGCAGTGGAGCAGGTTGAGAGCTTCAAGAGCTTCAAGTTCCTTGGTGTCCACATCACCAACCAACTAACATGCTCCAAGCACACCAAGACAGTTGTGAAGAGGGAATGACAAAACCTATTCCCCCTCAGGAGAATTAAGTTTTGGCATGAGTCCTCAGATCCTCAAAAGGTTCTACAGCTGCACCATCTAGAGCATCCTGACTGGTTGCATCACTGCCTGGTATGATAAATGCTCGGCCTCCGACCGCAAGGCACTACAGAGGATAGGGCCCAGCAAATCACTGGGGCCAAGCTTCCTGCCATCCAGGACCTCTATACCAGGCAGTGTCAGAGGAACGCCCTAAAACTCCAGCCACCCAAGTCACAGACTGTTCTCTCTGCTACCGCACGGCAAGTGGTACAGGAGTGCCAAGTCTAGGTCCAAGAGGCTTCTAAAACACCTTCTACCCCAAGCCATAAGACTCCCTAATCCCTAAGAACACCTAATCAAATGGATACTCAGACTATTTGCATTACCCCCGCCCCCTTTTACACCGCTGCTACTCTCTGTTGTTATCATCTATGCATAGTCACCTTAATAAATATACCTACATGTACATATTACCTCAACTAACCGGTGCCCCCACACATTGACTCTGTACCGGTACCCCCCTGTATATAGTCTCGCTATTGCTATTTTACTGCTGCTCTTTAATTACTTGTTACTTTTATTAATATATTTTTTAACTGCATTGTTGGTTAGGGGCTCGTAAGTAAGCATTTCACTCTAAGGTCCACACATGTTGTATTCGGCGCATGTGACTGAAAACATTTGATTTGATATGTGGTTGTCCCACCTAGCGATCTTAAGATGAATGCACTAACTGTAAGTCACTCGGGATTAGAGCGTCTGCTAAATAACTAAAATGTACAATTTAAAATATCTAGGTCAAATAGGGATGTTTAAAGCTTGGGAAATCTTTTTGTATCCAAATCCGGCTTTAAACTTCTTCACAACAGTATCTCGGACCTGCCTGGTGTGTTCCTTGTTCTTCATGATGCTCTCTGCGCTTTTAACGGACCTCTGAGACTATCACAGTGCAGGTGCATTAATACGGAGACTTGATTACACACAGGTGGATTGTATTTATCATCATTAGTCATTTAGGTCAACATTGGATCATTCAGGGATCCTCACTGAACTTCTGGAGAGAGTTTGCTGTAAAGGGGCTGAATAATTTTGCATACCCAATTTTTCAGTTTTTGATTTGTTAAAAAAGTTTGAAATATCCAATACATGTCGTTCCACTTCATGATTGTGTCCCACTTGTTGTTGATTCTTCACAAAAAAATACAGTTTTATATCTTTATGTTTGAAGCCTGAAATATGGCAAAAGGTCGCAAAGTTCAAGGGGGCCGAATACTTTCGCAAGGCACTGTACTTATACAGTTTTAAAGGTAATCTTGTTGTTAATCTCACCACAGTGCCCGATTTCAAATAGACTTTACAGCGAAAGCACCACAAACGATTATGTTAGGTCACCACCAACTCACAGAAAAATTCAGCCATTTTTCCAGCCAAAGAGAGGAGCCACAAAAAGCACAAATATAGATAAAATGAATCACTACACTTTGATGATCTTCATCAGATGACACTCATCAGAGAGCCACATCATTTTACAGAAATACTCATTATAAATGTCGATAAATACAATTGTTAAACATGGAAATATAGTTATACCTCTCCTTAATGCAACCGCTGTGTCAAATTTAAAAAAAACTTTACGGAAAAAGCAAACCATGCAATAATGTGAGACGGCGCTGAGAAAAAATATATATATTTCCGCCATGTTGGAGTCAACAGAAATCAGAAATAAAATTTTAAATATTCCCTTACCTTTGTCGATCTTCATCAGAATGCACTTCCAGGAATCCTAGTTCCACAATAAATGTTTGACTTGGACATAAATGATGGACGTTATCGAACAAGTAGCTACTTTTGTTAGCGCGTTTAGTACACAAATCCAAACGCTTGTGCAGGTCCAGCCGAACGTCGGACGAAAACTTCAAAAAGTTATATTACAGGTCGAAGAAACTTGTCAAACTAAGTATAGAATCAATCTTTAGGATGTTGTTATCATAAATCTTCAATAACGTTCCAACCGGAGAATTCCTATGTCTGTAGAAAAGTCATGGAACGCAGGTCGCTATCATGTGAAATGCGCGTGACCAGGACCTGGCTCTCTGCCAGACCACTGACTCAAACAGCTCCCATCCGGCTCCACAACACAATAAAAGCCTCATTCAAGTTTCTAAAGACGGTTGACATATAGTGGAAGCCTTAGGAAGTGCAACATAACCAATATCCCACTGTGTGTTCAATAGGGGCTGGGTTGAAAATCGACCAAGCTCAGATTTCCCACTTCCTGTTTGGATTTCTTCTCAGGTTTTTGCCTGCCATATGAGTTCTGTTATACTCACAGACATCATTCAAACAGTTTTAGAAACTTCCGAGTGTTTTCTATCCAATACTAATAATAATATGCATATTTTAGCTTTATTTTACACTTTATTTTTGAAGAAGGCCATTTTGTTCAATAGAGTGGTCGTAATACTTTGTAGGCCAAACCTTTCAGACCTTTTTCTGAGAAGACATGGTCTGACAAACAGTGCACTAACTCTACCACCTTTCACCATAGATATCGGCGGATGCGGTGGATTGAGACACACCCCATGAACAAGATAACTCTAGTTTAAACAGAGAGAATTTGATGTTTTTTTTATTATTATGTTAATTCGATTTCTGCGGGGGAGCAGAAATTGTAGCCTAAGGCTTAAATGCATCAATGACCCCCATGAAAGTCTTAAGAGTATTTTTTTTTAGGCAAGTCAGTAAAGAACAAATTCTTATTGCAATATATATTTTTATATACTTTGGGATGATTGGACATGAAGCAAGAAAATACTCATAATTCTAAGTAATGTTGACTAGCTGGATTTGTACCACAAATCCTAACAGGTTAGCATTACAGTGGCCAGGTAAACAAAACCAAAGCATGGATTACTGTCATACCTTGTCCATAGACTGCTGATCTGAATGGACGATGTATGTTTGTTGTTGTTGAACACTGTCGAACGCCAAAACTGAAACCTGTTGAACGCTGAAACTTGAGCTAAAGACCTTGTTTTAAAAGTGTTTTGACAGTGTTTTGATATACTTTTATTCTATTTTGAATCCTGGGCTAAATTGCTGTGAGCGCTGATAGCTGTCCAGGGATCCTGCAAGATTCCGTATAGGGGGAGTGACGCGAAAGTCCAGCTGAAATGCAGGCCGCTATTGAACGTTTCCAACGTTGCAGGAGCTGCGTTTACTTTGCTTTGATCCGGGACAATTTGGACCGCATTGACATTCAATGTAGCAACTGCTTGTTTGCAGAGGACTACAGGAGCGAAGTGGCTACTCTTAGCAAGCTAATGGGGAACCCACGCCCACTTACTTTTTATTTTTCTTCCACCCCAGTAGCTGGATGCCGCTCTGGTCTAGTGGAGGTTTTGCCGTCATGTCGGCTCTCCACAGCCGACTGGCCGGTGCTATGCAGGGTTCCATCCCCGAAGGGGTCTCCCCCTACCCTGGAGAACGGAGCTGATCTCAATCCAACCAACCAGCCATGGAGGTACATCACTCGTCATGGAAGTCGAAGAAGGTGTCCTCTGGCAACGGGGGTCTCCATGGAGATGTTGAACCCTGAATTGACACAGACCAGAAAGAGCTTTGCCGCCCTGGATCCAGAGGTACCTGTGTCTTCGTTCTCGGCTCGGTCTCCCTCTCTGGTGGCTTCTACCTCGGGTTCAGATCCTCAGAGCTCCCAGTCTCACCAGACCGTGAGGCTGCCTGAGAGACCGGCCCATTCAACATCACCAGCTGTTATCATAGGCAAATCTATGGTGAGAAACATCTCGGTCCCCAAGGCAAAAACCCTGTGATACTCAGGAGCACGAGTACAGGACATAACAAGGCTGCTTCCGACTGTTCTACCACAGATTCCGGGAGCTGACACTGTCGTAGTACATGTGGGGTCAAACGACATCAGGAGGGCTAGCACGGAACATTTGAAAATGGTTATTAAAGAACTGATTTTAGCATTAAAATACTCCAAAAAACAGGCAATAATTTCAGGTCCAGTACCATTGTTGGGCTGCAGCTGTGAAAGATTCAGCAGACTGCTGGCATTACACATCTGGCTAAAAGACTACTGTAGCTCTGCTGGAGTCACTTTTATTGAAAACTTTGACACCTTCTGGAAACAGAAGGTACTCTACAGGAATGACAGAGTCCATCCAAATCATCTTGGCTCCTGGACTCTGTCCACGCAGTTCAAGGCTGCGTTGAAACAATGACTGGTAAATGATCCAAGACCAGCTCAGTTAAACGCTACCATTGTGACAATGAGTCATCATTATGCTGCATCAAATGTACATGATCTTAGGGGCATTGGCAAACACAATGTAAGTAATTTAATTTATGTACCCCTAACTGCACCGAATACATCTGTTTATCCCACAGCTATTGTAAGCATGAGCCTATAAACCAGAGTTACACTGTTAGCACTGAGGCAGTGTGCAATAGTAGGAAGACCACTTTATGCAGCTCACCCTGCACTATCAGCTCCAATGTAAATAACATGAGTAAGTCTACCTCTGATAAGCTTCCCAGTAAAGCATTAAAACAATCAAGCAACCCAGAAAGCCCATATTAACATATGGTCTATACTCAGAACCACATTCCTGTAAAGCTTAGAGACGATTTAATGTTAAATACTGTTGAAGTAACATGGCTACAGGTTCATCTGCCTCACCTAAAGTCCATTCTGGTGTGAAGCTGCTATGGACCACCATGTGCTAACAGTCAGTATTTGGATAATATGTGTGAAGTGCTTGAGAATGTATGTGATATCAACAGGGAAGTTTATTTTCTGGGTGATTTAAATATTGACTGAATATCATCAAGCTGCCCACTCAGGAAAAAATGTCAAACTGTAACCAGTGCCTGCAACCTGGATCAGGTTGTCAGTCAACCTACCAAGGTAGTTACAAACAGCACAGGAATTAAATCATCAACATGTATTGATCACATTTTTACTAACGCTGCATAATCCAAATTCTATAGGAAGTAATGATCAAAATATAATAACCATATCTAGGAAAACCAAAGTTCCAAAGGCTGGGCCTAATATAGTGTATAAGAGGTCATAAAATACGTTTTGTAGTGATTCATATGTTGATGATGTAAATAATATTTGCTGGTCTGTGGTGTGTAATGAGGAGCAACCAGACGCTGCACTTGACGCATTTATGAAACGACTTATTCCAGTTATTAATAAGCACGCACCCATTTTAGGGATAGGCGTCCCGCTAGCCCCTTGCTTTTTTCAATATTTACTAACGACATGCCACTGACTTTGAGTAAAGCCAGAGTTTCTATGTATGTGGATGACTCAACACAATACACGTCAGCTACTACAGCGACTGAAATGACAGCAACACTCAACAAAGAGCTGCAGTTAGTTTCAGAGTGGGTGGCAAGGAATAAGTTAACCCCAAATATTTCTAAAACTAAAAGCATTGTATTTGGAACAAAACACTCAGTAAACGCTATGCCTCAACTAAATCTTGTAATAAATAATGTGAAATTGAGAAAGTTGAGATGACTAAACTGCTTGGAGTAACACTAGATTGTAAACTGTCATGTTCAACACATATTGATCCAGTCATAGCTAAGATGGGGAGAATTCTGTATAACAAAGCGCTGCTCTGCCTTCTTAACAACACTATCAACAAAGCAGGTCCTACAGGCCCTAGTTTCTGCCTTCTTAACAACACTATCAACAAAGCAGGTCCTACAGGCCCTAGTTTCTGCCTTCTTAACAACACTATCAACAAAGCAGGTCCTACAGGCCCTAGTTTCTGCCTTCTTAACAACACTATCAACAAAGCAGGTCCTACAGGCCCTAGTTTTGTCGCACCTTGTCGCACCTAGACAAACAAACATGTTGTAGATTAATAAGAAAAGCTCATCCATTGTTTAAAAATTGCCTTTTTGCCTTTGTGCAGATTACCATGTCTCATTTTCAATGAATTGAAAATTATACTTTTTTCAAAGTAGCTGTCCTTTTCATGCAAGCATTGCAGAGCTGGCTACAATTTCAATTTCTTCCCCCTGAAAAGATACAACAAATATCACAACAAATATTTTGGCTGAACTCAAATGTGCTGGTTGATAAAATACCTGTATTTATGGGAAAGATGTTTGACAAGGGTATTTTGTTCTTAAATGATATTGTAAATTGTAATGGTAGTAATTAATGGTAATTGTAATGGTAGTAATGGTGTCCTTCATGGAGTAATCAGAATTGTACGGACAGGTCTGCTCAATCCAAGAGTACAACCAATTGATTACAGCATTGCCCCAAAAATGGAGGAGGTGGGTGGCAGCGGGAGGAGGTAGCTAACTGGTCTGTCTGACCAATATAAAGGATCAAAACTGGCGGAGGAATAAAAATAGCATAAATAGGAAAGTATACTAGTTTAATTTGAGGACAAGGATGTTGACAACTGTGCCATACAGATTGCAAAATAATTGGGAACAGATTTTTGATGTACCGATTCTATGGTATGAGTTGATATATAAAACAACGCAAGATTCAAGACTTTGTGCTTTTCAGCTAAAATTATTATATAGAATTCTTGCCACCAACAAAATGTTGAATATTTGGGGCATAAAATCATCGAAGCTCTGCAGATGTTGTTGTGAGGATACAGAATCAATAGACCATTTATTTTGGTATTGCCCTCAGGTAGCCTGTTTCTGGTCTCAGGTTCAGGAATGGCTGAAAATGCATAGCATTGATCTCAAATTTACCCTAGAAATATTACTGTTAGGAGATCTGGAGAGACCGGGTCAGTCAATTACTAATATACTAATACTCTTAGTAAAAGTATTTATCTTCAACACGCAATCTGTAGATTCTATTCGATTAGATAGATTGAAATTGTACGTTAAACATCACATCATAGTTGAAAGATATGTGTTGCGTAGAAACACGAAGTGGGTGGCCAGCAGAGATAGATGGTATGGGCTGAGGGAAGCTGAGGGTTGGTATGTGGAATTGGAGACAAGTGGGAGTGGAGTTGCTGTGTGAGAGAGAGAATGATGGTCAAAAGATAAAGGAAAAAAAAGTCAAAATAAAACATAATAAAAGTACATTTGAATGACACTAAGTGGCAGTGTTTTTACAACTAATGCCGATTTGCCTGAGGCTGATGCCAATTAGGTGTTGGTACACATGCATATACACACACTCTCATTCAAATAAACACATACAAGAACACACACATACATGTAATAGTGCCAGAAATGCACACAAACATATACAGTTGGCATTGCTGTTATGATTTCACTTGTGCTTGATGTCCTTTGTTTTAAATGTATTATTTTGTTTTATTTTCTTTGCATTGTTGCTGTTTTCTCCTGTCTTTTCATTTTTTCTCTTTAGTTCATTCTCTTGGTTGTTGGTGCATTGGGGGGTTCTTGGGGGTGGGGAATGGATTTATTATTATTATTTTTTTTCCCCCTCTTTTTCTCTTCCGGGGGGGACGACGACTGTGGGAGGGGTCTTGAATGGTTGAGGGACAGCTATTGGGGAACTGTGGGGGGATCTTGAAGGGTTCGTTCGGGTTTCACAAGATTGTGACCATGAAAAGGTAACTATGACATTTATTTTATATCACTATCATGCACACGCACCCTCACACATAAGGATGGCTCTGTTGCGGAAAGACTGATTCATGTTTATAGTGTCTTTATGCTGTATTGTTTGTCCTTCATGTTCTAATGCATACACATACACACACACACACGCACACACACACACACGCACACACACACACACGCACCAACATACACACACACACACACACACACACACACACACACACACACACACACACACACACACGCACACACACACACACACACACACACACACACACACACACACACACACACAATAACATATGCACTGTACATACACATGGATTTAGTCATGTAGATACAGTATGTGGTAGTGGTGAAGTAGGGGCCTGAGGGTACACAGTGTGTTGTGAAATCTGTGAATGTAATGTTTTAAAATTGTATAAACTGCCTTCATTTTTCTGGACCCCAGGAAGAGTAGCTGCTGCTTTGACAGCAATGAATATACGATGCTGTGCATCCTAACCATTTTCAGACACATAGCCACCAATTACTGCATCATGTCCCTTAGGATGAATTTTTCAGTCTCTTAGTGGTCACCGAAAGACAAGGCAAATCTTAATTTGCAACCCCTGGTAGCAATAATGGTAAGGTACAAGAAAACCTAAAGGATTGAACCTTCTTTAATTTCTACTTTCCCTGACAAAACTAATGCTATAGCTGGGCAGAGTAATTTTGGGAATAAATAGCCTTAAGGATGATCAAAACATATCTATTTTGTCCTTCTAAGGCAACGCTGTAATTTCCATAGCTTTCTTTACAGTTGGTTTTTGAGAAGTGCCACTCTGGGAAATGTGTAGTGTGACCCACTAGAGACGCAGAGGAGGGGAGAGATAACTACCACAGGCGCCCACCCAGTCCTCCCACGTCAAGACATAAGCTTTACCATGTAGCCCACGTCTGGTGGGTTGGTCGCAGTATCGAAGAACAGACTTGCTTTGTCCATGTTGAGGTGATATACTATAAGTCAGTTTGAAACACTTACTATGACTGTGGTATGTGGTTGTCCCATCTAGCTAACTTAAGATGAATGCACTAACTGTAAGTCGCTCTGGATAAGAGCGTCTGCTAAATTACTTAAATGGAAAATGGAAATGAAGCACTAAGGGACGTAACTATTTGAATATTGGCTAATCTCACAAGACGTACACAGTATGATGGTGCTAACTATTGACGATACAGAGAGTATACATGTCCTTCCATATGGAGTGAAAAAAAATTCCCTGGCAAATTAATTTGAGGTGTACTCCCACAAATTGTCCATGCCAGGATACATTTGACAAAAATATATATTTTTCAAGTAGTCACTATTGAGACCAGTGTCTATTTTACAAGTGAGCCCTGTATATTAGCTGTTATAAACACATAGAAACTTTAGTTCCTTCCGTGACCTGAAGTCAAATGATCTTATCTTGAAGGTCTGTACTGTACAGAGTAACGACTCCATTTTAGATCAAGAAAAATACTTGGTTTGTGGCAAATGACACCTCCTGGCACCCTACCTGTTTTTCACAGGAGCATCCATAGTTTGTTTAATCAGATCCTGTACCTTAACCCATCATTTACTTTTCATTCAGAAGTAACTTAGAATTGGAGGACTCCTGGTCTACAATGAGTCATTTTCAAATCATCAGGACCATTCAACATATCACGTTTTAGGGAAGACCCAGATGCAGACAGTGTCAAAGTAACAAAAGTGTATTACTAGAACAGGGGGCAGGCAAAACGACAGGACAAGGGCAAGCAGAGGTCGGTAATCCAGATCAGAGTCCAAAAGGTACAGAACGGCAGGCAATATCAGGGCAGGCAGAGGTCAATAATCCAGTGTGGTGTGACAAGGTACAGAACGGCAGGCAGGCTCAGGGTAGGCAGAATGGTCGTAACCGGGAAAACTAGAAACAGGCAGGAGCAAGGGGGAAACCGCTGGTAGGCTTGACAAACAAAACGAACTGGCAACAGACAGAGAACACCAGTATAAATACACTGTGGACAATGGGGAAGATGGACGATACCTGGAGGGGGTGGAGACAAGCACAAAGAAAGGTGAAACAGATCAGGATGTGACACAACAGGGCAATTCCTGAGGCAATGGGATCCATGTGGGTCGTGAATTCGACGGGCATGACTTTCATATCCAGATGTATTCCCCAGTTAAAATCACTAGGGAAGCCAAGCCTGGAAAATAATGCCATATTACAACCTGTGTTGTGATAATTGCATTGTTTTCTTTACACAGTATGTAACCTGTTAGTTCATATACCTTGACAACGTGATGCTGTATATAGACTTAAGGCCGAGACAATATGAAGATATTGGCAGAATAAATTCAACCATACCTTTGTTTCATCAGAAAACCAGACAACAACATCTGTACAGTGAAGTCCATAAAACATATTGTATATAACAAACAGTTACATGACCTGCAGCATGGTCAAGCAAGTTAATGTTTATGACATTTCTGGACTAATAAACAACTATTGATTTAGAACCATGTTGAGTTACTGCAAGTTGCAAAGAAAACAGGTGCTGCCTCCACTTTTCCAGCACCATTTCAACTTCAACATTTCAACACCATCTAATCACCTACAGTATGCTTAGTCTAATACAGTGAAAAAGAGAAACGATTTAGACCAATCAACGTAAGCTAAATAGGATGTGGCTGTCCATGTTGCTGATTTCTGTGTGTGCGTGCGTGCAAGTAGAACATGTTGACTCACCCTACTTGTAAAGAAACACCAATGCCATCCTCCTCTTTCATGTAGCCTAAAAAGTCTATGACTTTGTCATACATTACACACTTACATTTTTTGTTGAACATTCAGCTTCTTGCAAATTGAATAAAATTTATGAAACAGAGAGATGAAAAATATATATTTTTTTATGTTTATTATTTTCTTCCCTTGGCATCCATGAATACTGTGTATCATTTTTCATCTCTGGTGCATTGGAGTTTCTGGGAAGAGGTCCAAATAAAGCTACTGACTCATGGAAAGTCTGTAAGGCTCAATTCTTTTTCAATCTCTGGTAGAGTTACAGAATATACTTCTCAAATATAAGTTCTCTCAAAAGAAATGATGTACAGTGCCTTGCGAAAGTATTCGGCCCCCTTGAACTTTGCAACCTTTTGCCACATTTCAGGCTTCAAACATAAAGATATAAAACTGTATTTGTTTGTGAAGAATCAACAACAAGTGGGACACAATCATGAAGTGGAATGACATTTATTGGATATTTCAAACTTTTTTAACAAATCAAAAACTGAACAATTGGGCGTGCAAAATTATTCAGCCCCCTTAAGTTAATACTTTGTAGCGCCACCTTTTGCTGCGATTACAGCTGTAAGTCGCTTGGGGTATGTCTCTATCAGTTTTGCACATCGAGAGACTGAAATGTTTTCCCATTCCTCCTTGCAAAACAGCTCGAGCTCAGTGAGGTTGGATGGAGAGCATTTGTGAACAGCAGTTTTCAGTTCTTTCCACAGATTCTCGATTGGATTCAGGTCTGGACTTTGACTTGGCCATTCTAACACCTGGATATGTTTATTTTTGAACCATTCCATTGTAGATTTTGCTTTATGTTTTGGATCATTGTCTTGTTGGAAGACAAATCTCCGTCCCAGCCTCAGGTCTTTTGCAGAATCCATCAGGTTTTCTTCCAGAATGGTCCTGTATTTGGCTCCATCCATCTTCCCATCAATTTTAACCATCTTCCCTGTCCCTGCTGAAGAAAAGCAGGCCCAAACCATGATGCTGCCACCACCATGTTTGACAGTGGGGATGGTGTGTTCAGCTGTGTTGCTTTTACACCAAACATAACGTTTTGCATTGTTGCCAAAAAGTTCAATTTTGGTTTCATCTGACCAGAGCACCTTCTTCCACATGTTTGGTGTGTCTCCCAGGTGGCTTGTGGCAAACTTTAAACAACACTTTTTATGGATATCTTTAAGAAATGGCTTTCTTCTTGCCACTCTTCCATAAAGGCCAGATTTGTGCAATATACGACTGATTGTTGTCCTATGGACAGAGTCTCCCACCTCAGCTGTAGATCTCTGCAGTTCATTCAGAGTGATCATGGGCCTCTTGGCTGCATCTCTGATCAGTCTTCTCCTTGTATGAGCTGAAAGTTTAGAGGGACGGCCAGGTCTTGGTAGATTTTCAGTGGTCTGATACTCCTTCCATTTCAATATTATCGCTTGCACAGTGCTCCTTGGGATGTTTAAAGCTTGGGAAATCTTTTTGTATCCAAATCCGGCTTTAAACTTCTTCACAACAGTATCTCGGACCTGCCTGGTGTGTTCCTTGTTCTTCATGATGCTCTCTGCGCTTTTAACGGACCTCTGAGACTATCACAGTGCAGGTGCATTTATACGGAGACTTGATTACACACAGGTGGATTGTATTTATCATCATTAGTAATTTAGGTCAACATTGGATCATTCAGAGATCCTCTCTGAACTTCTGGAGAGAGTTTGCTGCACTGAAAGTAAAGGGGCTGAATAATTTTGCACGCCCAATTTTTCAGTTTGTGATTTGTTAAAAAAGTTTGAAATATCCAATAAATGTCGTTCCACTTCATGATTGTGTCCCACTTGTTGTTGATTCTTCACAAAAAATACAGTTTTATATCTTTATGTTTGAAGCCTGAAATGTGGCAAAATGTCGCAAAGTTCAAGGGGGCCGAATACTTTCGCAAGGCACTGTATTTTATTTCACCTTCATTTAACCAGGTAGGCCAGTTGAGAACAAGTTCTCATTTACAACTGCGACCTGGCCAAGATAAAGCAAAGCAGTGCGACTAAAACAACAACACAGAGTTACACATAAACAAACGTACAGTCAATAACACAATAGAAAAATATATGTACAGTGTGTGCAAATTTAGAAGAGTAAGGCGACAAACATCATCAGTAAAAGATTTGTTTCTTTCTAATGAGAAATCCTTACATTTTGAGACAAGTAGCTATGTTTGGCCTAAGGTCTTCACATTTGTGAACAGTAGACACCAAGCAGAAGTGAGGAAGGTTGCAAAACATTTGATATCTTGTCCCATGTGAAACTTCTTCCATCAGAGTAGACGTCTTCTTGACCAATAAATCACAGCTAGATTTTTACCTTGATCTCAGAGACTGAACCTCATCTGGAGTTTGACATCATTGATTACAAAGCAAACACTATCTGAGTTACTGTACCCTGAGAAACTTTAAAATGTAGCTCCACACATAATTAGACATTTAGCTCCAACACATTCCACAGACAAACACACCCATTACCACAGACAAACACACCCATTAAGCTATAAAAGGTTTTTAAACCCCAAATTTATATAATTAACGAGACATTTATTTTGTATGATCTACTGCTTTCTAGTATTCCTAAATACTACGATCAGTGCCCCTGGTTCAGTTCTGGCCTTGAAATGTCATTGGAATATTTCTAAATGCTAAAGGATTAACCAATCCTCATCTTAATGTGAAGGATAATCCATTGGGCAATACAGCATTCTGTCTGAGAATATTTCAGGGCTGACCGGTTACCATTTTTGGATCTAAAAATATGTAAACAACTTCCCCAAAGAACAAGCTTTTCCGGCAATGTCATAAGTTATCAAAATTCAATACAAAACGTATTAAAGTGAAGTTTTGTACATGTATTAATTACAATTCAAGTCCATTTGAATAAACTTGTTCTATAATTCTTACTTGTCAGTTCGTATGGTATTTGGTTGGGTGGATGTGTTCATTATTAAGATCACAGTGAAGCATTGTTTTCCATTGTCTAATCACCCCAACATCAACTCTTTCTTAAAATTACATACCATTGTGAAACAAGAGGTATAACATGATGTCACTAATCACGTAGTATTACCATGGGAACAGTGACCATGTTGTATATAAAGTCATGCTTCCATATTGTATGTTCCCATAAAACACTGGTGAAAAAGGATGTATAATTTTGTGAATACACTATTATGTGAATAGCATTAACCCAGCAAACAGGATGTCCTGAGGACATTCAGCAACGTTCCCATTAGGTCACTTAAATGTTTCGGTGCAAAGTTATTGCACTGACGTTCTAAGAACATCATGTGATGGTCACAAGGGAAGGTTTTCTGGGGGACATTTGTCTAGTTCCCTGTACATTCCCAGGATGTCACTTAGGACCATGTCAGGACCTGTTTAGGACGTTCTCAGGACTTTCATTTTACTAGTGCTTGGGACATCTCATGATGGTTCCAAAGGAACTTTCTCTGGAGGACCTTTTTATATTTCCCGGTGTGTCCCCTGGGACATTTTTAGGATGATCTTGGGATGCTGTGTCAAGAGCCCCTGAAGGTCCCCTGAACGTTCTTGGGACGTTGTGTCATGGTCCCTTGAAGGTTTTTGTCACATGAGGGTCCCAGGGGTCCAAAAGCATTATATATAAAGCAATAAGTGATACGCTGTTCAGCTAAAATAGTCAACAAATCTTTAATCAATGACAATATGGTCACATTTTTCATGATCACTTAGTACTGACTTTTCAATATGAACCAACCTGAGATTTGAACTCACAACCTCTGGATTGTGAACTCACAACCTTTCTGCTACGCCAGAAAGTTTGTAGAAATCCAGAAGTCCCCTACACATTCATTACCTATAACCTGAACCAGGTTGCAGCCACTCACCAGTCATGTGTGTAAGTCTGTGCTTGTTGAATGTCCTCCCCTATAAGCGTGCTGAAAGTATGTTGTCAATTTGTTTACTGTAAAATAGGTTGGTAACAGGCTGATTGGTTGGTTATTTGATCCAGTAAATGGGGCTTTACTATTCTTAGGTAGCGGAATTACTTTTGCTTCCCTCCAGGCCTGGGGGCACACATTTTCTAGTAGGCTTAAATTGAAAATATGGCAAAAGGCGTGGCAATATCGTTCACTATTACCCCCAGTAATTTTCCAGCCAAGCTCTCAGACCCCGGTGGCTTATCATTGTCTTGTCATTGTCACCTCTTCCACACTCGCTTTACTGAATTCAACATTACAATACCTGTCTAATTAGGTCAGATATACTTGAATGTCTAGTGTCAGCATTTGTTGCTGGCATGTTCTGCCTAAATATGCTAATCTGGCCAATGAAAAAATCATTAAAGTAGTAGTTTGCCATTTTCGCCCAAAATGTAATTTAAGGTGCTCCAAAGCTTTTTACTATAATTCTTTGTCATTTATCTTTGTTTCATAGTGTAGTTTCTTCTTTTTATTCAGTTTAGTCTCAATTTGCAATACGTTTGCCAATTGGTTGTGCAGCCAGACTTTATTTGCCATTCCTTTTGCCTCATCCCTCTCAACCATACAATTTTTAAATTCTTTATCAATCCACAGGGATTTAATAGTTTTTACGGTCATTTTCTTATTGGGTGCATGCTTATTAGTAACTTGAATAAGCAATTTCATAAATGTGTCAAGCGTAGCTTAATGCTCCTCATTACACACCAATGACCAACAAATATTCCTTACATCAACAACATAGTAATCATTACAAAACATATTGTATGACCTCTTATACAACCTTTTGGAACTTTGCTTTTCCTAGATATGGCTACTATATTGTGATCACTACATCCGATGGATCTAGATACTGCTTTCAAGACAAATTCTGCAGCATTAGTGAAGATGTGATCAATACAAGTTGATGATTTAATTCCTGTGCTGTAGGTGCTGGTAGGTTGACCTGAACCAGGTTGCACACATTAGTTACAGTTTGAAGCATTTTCTTGAGTGGGCAGCTTTATGAAAGACAGTCAATATTGAAATCAACCAGAAAATATACCTCTCTGTTGATATCACATACATTATCAAGCATTTCACACATGTTATCCAGATACGGACTTTTTAGCACTTGGTGGTCTGTAGCAACTTCTCACAAGAATGGGCTTTAGGTGAGGCAGATTAACCTGTAGCCAACAGTATTTAACATGAGATCCTCTAAGCTTTTCAGGAATGTGGTTCTGAATATAAACAGCAAAACCTCCACCATTGCCATTACTGTCTTTTGTGTAAACGTTACAACCTTGTATTGCTATCACTGTATCATCAAATGTATTATCTAAGTGAGTTTCAGAGATAGTCAGAATATGAATGTCATCTGTTAGTAGCAAAGTATTGATTTTAGCGTGGGCTATTTTGGGAACTTTTCTTCTGGGTTGCTTACTTGTTTTCATTGCTTTACTTGGAAGCTTAGCAGAAGTAGGTATTCACATGTTATTTATGTTAGTGCAGGGTGAGATGCACACAGTGGACTTCCTACTAGGGCACACCGCCTAAGTGCTAACAGTATAAATCTGGTTAATAGGCATATGATTACTGCATACAATAGCTCTAGGATCAGCAGAGGCATTCAGAGCAGTTAGAGGGACATATGAGGTTGCTTACATTGTGTCTACCTATGCCCCTAGTGTAATGTACATTTGCTGAAGCATTATGATGACTCAGCGACACAATGGTAGGGACTAACTGAGCTGGGCTTGGGTCATTGATAAATCATTGTCTCAACGCAGCCTTAAAATGCTGTGAAAGGATGGAAGATTGAATACTGAGACTACCTCTAAATTGGAACAACCATCTCAGTCAAATGTATGCTATTTATCTTTGTGTAGCATAAAATTAATCAACAAATCAATGTACATGCAAAAATATATTAAAACAAACAATTGGGAAAATCACCCTGCAATAGAGTATGCTGGGAAATATGATAAATTGCTCTATGTAGAACCCGTCTTGCCTTCCAAAAACCCCTTATTGCCTTCTGTTCTATTAGCTGCACTTCTGGACAAAGTATTATATTGTCCTATGTTGTCATCTAGTGGTGAATTTGAGTACAATAGCTTTTAATTTGCTAACTTTCGGTTCTGAGCTATATTTTTTATAAATTTCACCTTTATTTAACCAGGTAGGCTAGTTGAGAACAAGTTCTCATTTACAACTGCAAACTGCAGCCAAGATAAAGCATAGCAGTGCGACACAAACAACTGTCACACCCTGACCATAGTTTGCTATGTATGTTTCTATGTTTTGTTTGGTCAGGGTGTGATCTGAGTGGGCATTCTATGTTATATGTCTAGTTTGTCTATTTCTATGTTTGGCCTGATATGGTTCTCAATCAGAGGCAGGTGTTAGTCATTGTCTCTGATTGGGAACCATATTTAGGTAGCCTGGTTTGTGTTGGGTTTTGTGGGTGGTTGTTTCCTGTCTTTGTGTTTGTTGCACCAGATAGGGCTGTTTCGGTTTTTCCACGGTTATTGTTTTGTAGTTTATTCATGTATAGTTTCATTATTAAAGAACCATGAATTATAACCACGTTGCATTTTGGTCCGCCTCTCCTTCCCAGGAGGAATCCCGGTACAGAACCACCCACCACAACAGGACCAAGCGGCGTGGTGAAAAGCAGCAACAGCAGGAGAGGCAGCGATGTCTGGACTATACGACTTGGGAAGAGATAGACAGGTGGGCGGTCGACCCAGGGAGAGTGCCGGAGCCCGCCTGGGATTCGCTGGAGCAGTGCGAGGAGGGTCATAGGAGAATGGAGTTGGAGAGACAAGCACGGCGGCGTGGATGGAAGCCTGAGAGGCAGCCCAAAAAATGTCATGGGGGGGCACACAGGAAGGATGGCGAAGCCAGGTAGGAGACCTGAGCCAACTTTCTGTGCTTCCCGGAGGGCGAGAGAGACCTGGCAGGCACCGTGTTATGCGGTGGAGCGCACGGTGTCCCCAGTGCGGGTGCATAGCCCGGTGCGGTACATACCAGCTCCTCGTATCAGCCGGGCTAGAGTGGGTATCGAGCCAAGTGCCATGAAGGCGGCTCTGTCTCCTTGGGCCGGCTTACATGGCACCAGCCTTGCGCACGGTGTCCCCGGTTCGCCTGCATAGCCCAGTGCAGGCTATTCCACCTCGCCGCAGTGGCAGGGCGACCAGGAGCATTCAACCAGGTAAGGTTGGGCAGGCTCTGTGCTCAAGAGCTCCAGTGCGCCTGCACGGTCCGGTCTATCCGGGACCACCTCCACGCGTCAGCCCTCAGGTGGCAGCTCCCCGCACTCGCCCTGAAGTGCGTGTCCTCGGCCCAGTACCACCAGTGCCGGCACCACGCACCAGGCCTACAGTGCGCCTCGTCTGTCCAGCGCTGCCAGAGCCTTCCTCCTCTCCAGCGCTGCCGGAGTCTCCCAGGAGGAATCCTTCCCAGGAGGAATCCCGTTACAACAACAACAGAGTTACACATGGAATAAACAAGCGTACAGTCAATAACACAATAGAAAAAAAGAGTCTATATACAGTGTGTGCAAATGGCGTGACGAGGTAAGGCAATAAATAGGCCATAGTAGCAAGTCATTACAATTTAGCTAAATTAACACTGGAGTGATAGATGTGCAGATTATGATGTGCAAGTAGAAATACTGGTGTGCAAAAGAGCAGAAAAGTCAATAAAAATAATATGGGAATGAGGTAGGTAGATTGGATGGGCAATTTACAGATGGGCTATGTACAGCTGCAGCGATCGGTTAGCTGCTCGGATGGCTGATGTTTAAAGTTAGCTAGGGAAATATAAGTCTCCAGCTTCTACACCTGCTTTGTTTGCTGTTTGGGGTTTTAGGCTGGGTTTCTGTACAGCACTTTATGACATATATACAGGAAATAAACTGTGCATATCTAACTCCCTTCATCTGCATTAATCTGAGGACACAGGATAGTATTTCAATAAGATACTTAATTTCAACCAGTGGAGAATATGAAACGCTTTATTGAAAAATTCATTATCTAGGTATTATAAATACATAAATACATTATAATTATGATAATTGTAATATTGTAAATACAAGTTAAATCTGAACTTCAATGCACATATAGCGTGCATTATAAAACGAGGAAGAAAGACGAGGTAGGGAGAGAGGTATAGAAGACAGAAAGGGAAAGAGTTAAGAACAGCGGCAGACAGCATGTGATTCATGAATTACAGTGCTACCCTAACATTCTCTCAGGTCATCACAACTGCGGTGTCTCCTAACCAGCCTTGGGCCCCAAGTTGGCCCGAAGGTTATCTTAAGAGCGGGTGAGGTGGCGATGACGGGACTGGCTTCCTCTCTCACATCAAAACATACCTGCAGACGAGAGAGCATTATTAAGCCTTGCTTTTTAAAATTCTAACACAGTCAGTCATCTTAAATCAAGAGATGAAATGCAAAACTGACCTTTGATCATTAACTCTGGGACTACTACATCTCTGTCTGTAATTCAATGTAAGTCATCTCTTTAATAATACTTCCTGTTGACCCGACCAAGTGACATCTCACCTACGATCATGCTGTGCCCTCTGTGTCAGCCAGTTCAGATATGGGAGGGGTTCACCAAAACAGCCGATATAACCTAGAGGATTTAGGGAGAACGGGGAGAGGGATGAAGTGTAGAAGAGACACTGTTATTCTGTATGTGTGGTCTCACCTGGTGTTCATACTAAGTGGCTACAGAGTACTTTATGCTGAAATACAGACACAGACACAGGACAAACAATAGAAGATAATGTCAATAGAAGACACTGTATGTGACGCAGACACCTCTCAGAGTGTACCTGAAACATTTAAATAAAGAGTGCTATGTGTCTCACCACTTGGTCATTGCAAGGCTAACCCCCAGGGAAATCATGACTTGGCAGCAACAGATAGTCCAGTGAAAATGGCTGTGTTTATGTGGTGTAAATCTGAAAATTAGCAGCTGACATCTTAAGGGTTTTTTAATTAATGCATGTGAGACAGGTTCCATATACAACAAGACAGGCAGAGATGGAGAAAAAGAATACAGAACAGTTTAATTACCTCTGGTTATGGACACTTTTGCCAGCAATAAAGCTTCCACGGCCTGTTCATCGGAGAGTGAAAATCTGGCAATATCTACATTTTCAACCCCTTGGTCAGCTCGCTCTCTGAAAGTAAAGAAAACAGCTTCTTTTTTATAGATATGAAAACAATAACTGAGACATGACCATTCAATTTAAAGCAGCAGATGTCATTTTTAGGATACGTCAATACAGCCCAGTGCTGCTTACCTGAGATGTCATCTTCGTAGGTGTCTGCTTTGACTTCCTTTGTGTCGGCAAAAAGTTGCTTTCAGAACAATTATTTTGGATTGAAAATAAAAAAGGTTTTGCTCTCGACAAAAAGACACAAATGTACCTCCATAGCATATAACAATTTGCCTGTGAATAACCACACCTTCATACAAACTTGCAACTGTATGCAGAATTCTTGACGCACAACCGAAGATGCTCCCATATCCTGTCAGCACATCCACAAGCGAGCCACTCAGGAGCAGAATGATGATGTGTGGAAGAGGGAATGGAATGAGCTGGGAACAGCAATTTGTTGCAAGTTGGGGAGGAGGGCTAATAGCTGAACAACAGACTATTCAACATTTACTAAAGAATAGTCTAATAGCCTAACTAGGTGTGAACCCCCCCCCCCCTCCTATCACAGACCAGATTTCCCCAACGACCAAGGGGTAGCTTGCTACTCAATGTAATGAAGTAATGACTTTTCAAATAAATTACCTTACACGTTATGTTGGCTGACAATTTGTTAGCTAAGCTGTCCTTACGAACCACTTAGCATATCATTACAGCAGTATGTACCAGTATGTTAGATAGCTACCTAACTTTAGTAGTTAAAGATCAAACTTGCCAGTATATTAACTATAGGCAATCTAACTGCACAATGTTTATTGACTTGATTATTCTAGTCATTCTTAGCTTAGCTAAATTGTGTAGTAGTTGTGCTTTCTCAATGGACATTCTTGTGCTTTCGTAAATTCGCTCTGGCTATCTATATTCTGGACAAAAGAGCAAGTCAAAACGGCTTAAGAACATTGGCTAAGCTGGAACACTAGCGTGAGCCCATAGCAAAATAATGGAATTGAATGTTTGCAGAGCCTGTTTTGATTGGAGTGATGCTTAGAATTCCATAAAAAATTTTCCCTTTCTATTTTACCACTACAATCTGTTCGTTAGACGAAACTATTTGTGTAGAAAGTAAACATCCGCACCTCGATAGTGTCAACTGAGCTTATGTCTGCGTAATGAAAAATTAGGGAAAAAATTAAATGTTTGACTATTTCTGGTCTAGCGATCGATGACAAACGAGCTCGCTGCCCAGACTTACATAATTATAAAGTGGAGATTCTAATGATTAAAATGGTGCCCATGTAAAAGTTTTGCTTCCGTCCTTCTCCTCACCCCTACCTGGGCTCAAACCAGGGACCCTCTGCAAAAAATAGACAACAGCCACCTTCAAAGCATCGTTACCCATCGCTCCAAAAGGGGAACAACTATTTCCAGGTCTCAGAGCAAGTAACGTCGCCGATTGAAATTCTATTAGAGCACACCCCGCTAACTAGCTAGCCATTTCACACCGGTTACACCCGACTAGAAAAAAAATCTAAATATACACTTTGCGAGATATTTGCCGAAATAGACAGACATACCTATATTTCCCCCATAGGGAACAATGGGAAGACCTCAGAGTACCAATATTATTTTTGTTGTTTACATTGTGTTGTTTGCATTAAACTATAAAACATAAACAACGTGAGCAGGTCTCATTGCCAACAATAGTGAATTAGAAATTGTGACGTTGAACGTTAAGCTGGGAATAGAATGTTCGAAAGGCGAGTTGGTGCCATGGTGCTTAACAGAACTAATAGGAGCTGTCAGGGTGAAAAATGCACTAATATAAGTTCTGTTTTTTAGCGATTTAAAAAAATATATCTCCTTTTTAATTTCACCTTTATTTAACCTGAGTAACAGTTTTGCTTCTGTTCCTCCCCTCGCCCCTCGCCCCTGGGCTCAAACCAGTGACCCAGTGCTCCACAAAAACCACTGCCTTGTAGAGCAGGGTAATCTAGAGGTTACAGAGTTGGACTAGTAACCAGAAGGTTGCAAGTTCAAACCCCCGAGCTGACAAGGTACAAATCTGTCGTTCTGCCCCTGAACAGGCAGTTAACCCACTGTTCCTAGGCCGTCATTGAAAATAAGAATTTGTTCTTAACTGACTTGCCTAGTAAAATAAAAAAAATAAAAAAAATAAAAGGTGAACAACTACTTCCAGGTCTCAGAGCGAGTGACATCACCATTTGAAACTCTATAATAGTAATCAAATGAATTAAGCCAAATTTCTTAAAATCAATCCCATGTACTATGTTATTACTAAAAATGTTTAAATTCTCTGGTAATGCCAATACGGAATACTATCAAATTCTTCTCAAACATGCCCTCTGGTGGTCAAACTAGCAATAACTTACAGTAACAGAAGAAATAGCTGAGAATTAAATTATGTGCCACAGAATGCTGCAGCAGCACGCGGGGTGTGCTGCAGTATGACACAACTTTTAAAGGAGGAACCACTGTAAGGGGAGAAATCTGTACTGCCCTGCCAACTTCACTGTTGCTCCAAGCAGAGGAAACTGCATTCCTGAAATACATAAAAATGTGTGAAGACTTCTGCCTGAAGCCCATACACGTCGCAGCGTACATGTTGGACCCCAAGTATGCTGGCAAGAGCATCCTGTCTGGTGCAGAGATCAACAAGGCCTATGGTATCATCACTACCGTGTCTCTCAACATTGGCCTGGATGAGGGCAAGGTTCTTTGCAGTCTGGCAAAGCACACATCCAAGCAAGGGCTTTGCAATATGGCAGTTGTGCCAACATATATCATCAACCACCTGGTGGAAGGGACTTTGTGGATCTGAGGCTCTTTCCGCTGTTGCCTCCATCATCTTCCAAATCCCACCAACATCAGTCGCCTCAAAGTGCAACTGGTCCTTGTTTGGGAACACACACCAAAGCACGCAACAGGCTGACCAATACAAGGGTTGAAAAATTGGTGGCCATTTGAGTAAATTTGACGCTTTTTGAGCCTGACAATGAGCCATCATCAACAGGGTTGGAAAGTGACAGTGAAGATGAGGCCTCAGAGTCTGATGTTCAAGAGTTGGAAGCCTGAGAGGAAGACAACCAAAGTTTTGGTTTCTAGACTTTTTACAGATGTATTTTGAAAGCGTTTTTTGGGATGCGATGGATCATTGGGGATCCTTCAATATTACCTTTTGTTGTTTAGTGAAATAATCCCATGTGAAGAGTCAACTAATTTGTAACTAAATTGTATTTTTTTATTTCTATTAGAAGGATTTAATCATTTGCAATTATGTCTACTTCTGAAAAGGCAAAAGGTTTATGTTTCTGTCTTCATATGATATGCTAATAAATACTCTATATCCAATGCAAAAAACATCTACATTTAAATGGTATTAATATTAATTTGCATATATTTCCATTAATTCCCATATATTCCCAGGAATTACCCATATATTCTCGTTAAATCCTACGGACAGTTTCCACCCCTAAATATTCCCAAAATTGTGCAACCCTAGTTCAATCACATATACTTTGAGGTACAGGACATTGAGAAGTAAAGTTCACCATACAGAGTTTGAGTCAGAAGCATATTAATTCAAGTCAATAAAATTTCACATGTGATTGGCATCTTAGTTAATTCTGCATTGTCTAAAATGACACTCATGTCTGTTATTGCATTGGCTTTCACAATGACAGCTGCATGCTGGTGCTGAAATTATCACATGAAGACAGCTAAACCTGCAATTTTCATAGGCTTTCTGTCTTGGATTAGTTATTATGCTTAAATACAGGACTCTACCACCAACACTTACGTGCTGAAGAACCCATTTAAGATGGCTTTATTTAACTTTGATACCCTTAAATTATTGCACAATACGCATTCATGTTTGCCTGCGTCATTAAGACTGTCTTCTGTTTGTTTGGGAATTTTTGAAGACAAGCCACAGTAGAATAGAAACAAGACAGGGAAATTCAAAAACATTATGGTCATTATTTTTACAAGATAATGAATTGGAAGAAATCTGTCATATGGAAAGTGCTATCTTGATTACAATCATTCTTGATTACAATGAATCCATTCACCTCTCAAGTTTTTCTTCCGGGAGTAGTAACACAGTATCTGGTTGGCTGACATTATACCAGTTTTTGGTGCTTTCAGGGGTTAGCAGTTTAAAGGCCCAGAATACCCCGGGAATAGCATAACCATAGAAAGAAAATCACTATTGCAACAAGAATACTTTTAACATAACAATCAAGAGCTCACATCTTCAAGTAATTAATTAAAGAACACATTACATTTCAATGATTCCCAACTAAGACACAATGTTTTATGATGACTAGGAATTGACCTGTTTCTGTGACCGCCACTCCTCAGGACCATTCCACGTACGGATCCATTCGGGGATGTTTGTCTTTGGGACCCTGTCATTTTCTCTACCAATCAGTCACATGGGCCGCCATCAACCCTTCATTCATAAAGCTCAAAGTACCTCTTAGTGGTACATTGAGTTTGTTGAAACGTTAAATCCGTATCCCAGCCATGATGGGATATCTTTAGCCTTAGTTTAGCTCACGTGCTGGGTTTGGTCTCCCTTACATCAACTGCCAATTATACACTTCTCCTGGGTGTGGATAGGTCCGGTCAGCAGGAGGAGAAATCTGAAACATCAGTTTTTGGGCACTGAAGTGCACAAAAACATACCAAATGGGAAACTTTCTTTCCAGACACTGTTATTATCCCACAAGTTGAAGCACTACAAGTGCTACTGTGAATTCAATGTTAGCAGTGGTCTTAAACCCTCTTACTGTGTGTTACATCATAAAGAGACCCAGGATATCCTTAGGACAGTGTTTGCAGACCACTCCAGTAAGGTCATAAGAGAAGGTGCCAAGTCTCTACTTCCCACTCTTATTCCTCTTTACCCTTTAATACATCTATTTTCAAAAAGAGGAAAGATATAATATGTTTGGCATACAATTTCACAAGCATATGGATTAACTTTTCAGTATGTGCAGGAGTAAGAATGACAAATCTTGGGCACATCAACGGTCAGTAAGAACATGTTTGGATCATATATCATGTCTCTGAAGTGGAAGAGTATATTGTGTATTTTACAGTGCACAGCAATAGACAATATGAAGGCTATGTCATTGATGTTCATTTCTAAGGCAGTTACCCTAATCCCTTATGGTTATTACAATGGAGTTCCACCACATCAAGTCACTGTGTAACAGTAATGAGTTGAGCAGAGGACGAGGGAAAAATAAGTCATGTATTTTCATAGTCTTATAATACAGGATACTACCACCAAGTACAAGAACATTGAGTAATTCATAGACGCATGCTAGAGTGTAGAACATGACAAAATGCTATGTTGTGAAAACATAGAAAGTAACCAAATTACAGTGTTAGCCCTAAGGCACATCATGCATTTTGTTTCCTTTAGATATAGAAGCATAATAAAAAAAAACGATCTAAAAACAGAAAATGTGTTTGGCTGCTTGTGGTTAGTACTGTTTTAAATAAAAAAAGTAAACTAGAATTATCTGAACCTAGAAATGTATAAAATCCTGACTGCACCCTCTCTTGCTCTGTCATTTAGCTAAAAATGGCTAAAATTGGGATGGTCAGGCCTCTTATGTGGGCCATAAACACAAGAGTTTGAAATAATACAGTATGGCCAAGGCCTATCAGAATAGGTGGCACAGGAAAATACTGGATGCCACCACAGTAAAAGGTACAGCAACAGTTTCACAGCACCATAGAACACACAGTAATGAATACAGAGATGTTCAAGGGTGGAACTTGTATGAACAGAATTAAAAACATGCTTGGCATTTGTAGTAGGTGCCTGAAAGTATCTTCAGCTAACTGCATAGAATTATCTAATGTCACATTAATTTTGCTCTCATTCCAATGTTTTAGAAATTAGACACCTTTACACTACTTCATCTTGGATATTTCAGTGTTTCATTTGATAGTGACAAGTTAAAACAATGTTTGTCAAACAAAATTAAGTGTTATAACTATCAACTATTGTCATACGCTGATCTGTTTCACCTGTCCTTGTGATTGTCTCCACCCTCTCCAGGTGTCGCTTATTTTCCCTGGTGTATTTATCCCTGTGTTTCCTGTCTCTCTGTGCCAGTTTGTGTATGTCTTTCAAGTCAACCAGCATGCTTTCCCGTACTCCTGCTTCTATTATCTTTTTCCTAGTCCTCCCGGTTTTGACTCTTGCCTGTTTTCTGGACTCCGTACCCACCTGCCTGATCATTCTGCCTGCTCTGACCTCGAGCCTGCCTACCACTCTGGACCTCCTGGACTCTGAACTGTTTTTGACCTTTTTGCCTAGCCACGACCATTCTTTCACCAACCCCTTTTGGATTAATTAATAAATATCAAAGACACAAACTATCTGCCTCCCGTGTCTGCATCTGGGTCTCGCCTTGTTCCCTTATAACTATGCAAGGCAGCACTTAGGAAAATTACAGTTAATTCGGTCTAATTCTAAAATTAGAAAAGTTCAAACAAGTTTCATGTTCTAGGAATGTTTAATTATAGCCTTTGTGGAAGGGGTTTCTTGGTGATACGTTTAATATAGGAATCCTCCACAGAATCCTGGTACAGCATACCCCTTCCTCTTCACCCCTGTCTTCACCCCTATTTGCCATTATGATGCAAGTAGACATACAAATCAGTCAGTGCATTTAAACTGCAGGAAATAATCCATAAATGGTACTACGTTCAAAAGGTTTTTATGACTCAATCTGTATATTGAGTAACCTACACATTGTTTATGGCCACTTGTGTGTTATAAAACTATTAGTATTTCGGTGTATGCATTTCTTATGTGGTGTGGACGAAATTCAGAAATTACAGACTAGGTTAGAGCCAGTTTGCGCTGTTCAGTGAAGGGATGCAGCGTTGTACGAGATCTTCAGTTTCTTGGCAATTTCTCGCATGGGATAGTTTACATTTTTCAGAACAAAAATAGACTGACGAGTTTCAGAAGAAAGGTCTTTGATTCTGGCCTTTTTGAGCCTGTAATCGAACCCACAAATGCTGATGCTCCAGTTACTCAACTTGTCTAAAGAAGTTCAGTTTTTTTGTTTCTATAAACAGCACAACAGTTTTCAGCTGTGCTAAAATAATTGCAAAAGGGTTTTCTAACGATCAATTAGCCTTTTAAAATTATAAACTTGGATAAGCTAACACAACGTGCCATTTGAACACAGGAGTGATGGTTGCTGATAATGGGCGTCTGTACGCAGATGTACCGTAGATATTCCATTTAGAATCTGCCATTTCCAGCTACAATAGTCATGTACAACATTAACAATGTCTACACTGTATTTCTGATCAATTTGATGTTATTTTAATGTACAAAAAAAGTGTTTTTCGTTCAAAAACAAGGACCTTTCTAAGTGACCCCAAACTTTTGAATGGTAGTGTATTTTGATTTGTTTAAAGCTTTTTTGGTTACTACATGATTCCATATGTCTTATTTCATAGTTTTGATGTCTTCACTATTATTCTGCAATGTAGAAAATAGTAAAAAATAAAGAAAAAACCCTTGAATGAGTAGGTGTTCTAAAACTTTTGACTTGTAGTGTATATGGTAGAAGATTCCAAAAATAAGAAGGCCAGTCCGAGGCAAGGCCACTTCTCATCCCAAGGAAGTTGACTGGCAGAACATGCCCCCTTGTGTGGAAGTCTCTCTACTGCATCTCAAGAGCACTGGCTATCCACCACAACTACACTGCATTCACCAGGCAGAGATAAAACAAGTCCAGCACAAAGGCTTTTCCAGTACTTCTTTTTATAGCTTTAATGGCTGTTTTGAGGGTGAAGCACTAACAAAAATACACAAGTTAAGGACTATAAACTGTTAGGCCTGAAATAGTGGACAAAATGAAAGGTTCCCTATGTTCTCAATCAAACAGACACGCTGACCAAACATAATCCATGCTGCTATGTTCATTTTAGGGTAAAAGGCCAAGTGCGTTCAGCCTTAGGTAAGTGTAGATTTAGGTCCTATTATAACTGTTGGAATATTAGGTCAAAAGAGGAGCCAGTAGACTTTGTTTCTGCCCATACCTCTGCTGCACATCCAGTGTTTTAGTTTACCTTATCATAGGAGGGGTGGGAGATGTTCAGGCAGTCTGGAAAGGTAACAGGCATGTCAAATACAGACAGGTTGGGACAGATGTAAATTGGGGATGCGTATCCTATCTTCAATGGCATCTTTGTGAGGCAATGATTCCACTATATGGGCACCAAAAACCAGGGGTTGTTTCTAGATTTTTTTTAGATGGATATTTTTGAAGATGGCCATGGAATAATGAAAAATACAAATAAAACATTTAACGTGTCTGATAAATGTGATTATTTATCATTGATAAACTGAATCTGAAATAAACACACCATTCAAAAGTTTGGCATCACTTAAAAATGTCCTTGTTTTATAAAGAAAAGCACATTTTTTATCCATTAAAGTAACATCAAATTGATCGGAAATACAGTGTACACATTATTAATGTTGTAAATGACTATTGTTGCTGGAAACTGAAGATTTTTTATGGAATATCTACATAGGTGTACAGAGGCCCATTATCAGCAACCATCGCTTCTGTGTTCCAATGGCAGGTTGTGTTAGCTAATCCAAGTTCATCATTTTAAAAGGCTAATTGATCATTAGAAAACTCTTTTGCAATTAATGTAGCACACCTGAAAACGTCATTAAATAGCACCCGCAAAACACCAGTCTCAGCGTCAACAGTGAAGAGGCAACTCCGGGATGCTGGCCTTCTAAGGCAGAATTCCTCTGTCCAGTGTCTGTGTTCTTTTGCCCATTTTAATCTTTTATTTTTATTGGCCAGTCTGAGATATGGCTTTTTCTTTGTAACTCTGCCTAGAAGGCCAGTAATCCCAGAGTCGTCTCTTCACTGTTGACGTTGAGACTGATGTTTTGCGGGTACTACTTATTGATGCTGCCAGTTGAGGACTTGTGATGTGTCTGTTTCTCAAACTAGGCACTCTAATGTACTTGTCCTCTTGCTCAGTTGTGTACCGGGGCCTTCCACTCCTCTTTCTATTCTGGTTAGAGCCAGTTTGCGCTGTTCAGTGAAGGGAGTAGTATACTGCGTTGTATGAAATCTTCAATTTCCTGGCAATTTCTCGCATGGAATAGCTTTCAATTCCCAGAGCAAGAATAGCCCAATGAGTTTCAGAGGAAAGGTCTTTGTTTCTGGCCATTTTGAGCCTGTAATCAAATCCACAAATGCTGATGCTCCAGATACTCAACTTGTCTAAAGAAGGCCAGTTGTATTGCTTCTTTAATCAGAACAACAGTTTTCAGCTGTGCTAACATAATTGCAAAAGGGCTTTCTAATGATCAATTAGCCTTTTAAAATGATTAACTTGGATTAGCTAACCCAACGTGCAATTGGAACACAGGAGTGATGGTTGCTGATGATGGGCCTCTGTAGTCCTATGTAGATATTCCATTTTAAAAATCAGCCATTTCCAGCTACAATAGTCATTTACAACATTAAAAATGTATACACTGTATTTCTGATCAATTTGATGTTATTTTAATGTACAAAAAATGTGCTTTTCTTTCAAAAACAAGGACATTTCTATGTGACACCAAGCGTTTGAACGGTAGTGTATATTTTGTCATCTACATCTAGATTAGCTCTGAGTAGCTATGTTCACCACACCAGGTAGAGGAAATTTACACTCAAAACCCAACTAGAGCAAATATTGTAAATAGTCTTAAAGCTAAGTAGTAAACCGTTTTACATGTGTCTAAACCTGATTATGTTTTAGTTGGGGTTAGAAGACTAAAATAAGATCTTATCATTTGTCTAAATATTCAAAGCAAATAGGCATCCTGATGTGACATGCCTGCATAGGGCAGATCTGTCAGCAAATTACAGTTTAGCTCTGAGAAGGGAGGTACTTGTGTGGTGGTGGCTTTTTTATGATGTAAGGGGCAGATATTGTATAAATACTCACATCATTGTACTGGGAGGCAGCAGACTCTCCAACTTGCTCCTAACCTAAGGATATACAGCAGCAGTAGAAGGACAGTGGTGCTGAAGATTTCTTACCCCTTTTTGGAACTCATACTCATTCAACTGCATGCCGGTATGTGTGCTCTTCCTCTCTATCCTCTTCATCTCTTGGGGTAGTGAACACTAGGGCCCTTCTGAGGCCTGACTCCTACTCCCACTGGATGTGAGCTATGACAGGGCAGGTGGAAAAGATTTTGGTGCCTTATAAAACCAAGCAGGATAGACAAAGTTCTGTGAGAACAGGATGAGATATCTAGGACGCTGAGACTCACTATTCAAATGGTTTCCATGATATCTATCTCATTTGTTGTACTTACATATAATCTGAAATGTGTGCAATCCGGTGTATGTGCAGTGCAATATGTGTGCAGAGAGAAGAAAGAGTCCTTGGCTTACTAAATCATTTTGTCATTATTGCAACTTCTAAAGATGTGTAAGCAGTATTTAATATTTTTTGTTTAATTTGCAGATTTAACCTTAGAAAATGGAAGTACGAGTATTGAGCATCCTCATCCTCCTGGTGGCCTTGACGGCTGTTCATGGTAGTGGTTCATATGTGGTGAAGAAGGTGATGAAGGTTGCTCCTCAATACCAGCCCTACTCTGTGAAGAGTCACGGTAAGAACCAGCATCCTAATCTACATCGCCTAGTATGGTCCAGTGATGTCTTTGTCCATTGAAACTGTATCACAGCAATTTCAATGTGACAGTTCAACTATAGTCAATCATACATCTAACTTCTTCACACTTCACCATAAACATACTAATTTGCAAATGTGTCCACTTACCATGTAATTTACATCTGATGATTTCAGCTTTCAGTTCTTGCACAGGGACAATCAGACATACAGTTAGTGCGAGAGCACTGCTCTAATTTGAAACATGAGCTTTTACCAAATCAAAGGTAGTGTAGTCATTGGCTACTGGGATCTGGATATTTATCCAATGGCTGTTTCAGGCCTCGTGATTTTCATAGTAGCACATGTATAACACATTATGTTGCATACTGTCTGAAGTGAGTACAATGTGAGTACAATGTGAGTACATGTTATTTCTGCCACTAAGGCTAAATAATACATCTTCAAAAGTTATTTTGTTATAATTCTAGGACTGAGTGTTTTTGACCTTCATGATGTCTTTACTGCAATTGATTTAACATTTTATTTTCAGTCAATCTCTTTGTACCTTCAGTAGGTCTTAAGAAGTGATGTTAGGAGGACCAGTTAGAGCAGTAATTCATTTGTGTAGTACTTAGTGGGGCATAAGGATCTGCTGACATTTCAGTAGTTCTTTTTACATATTAAAGGGACATTTCAGTTCTGGAAGTGTGGGTGCTTTGTAGTTCAGCTGATGGCTCATTTAAGTCATGTATAAAATCTCAAAATGTGTTGAGTTGAAAACAGCACATGAAATACTACAAGTTGAGCTGTCTATAAATTCTCTATTGTAATGAATAGCTGACTTTGCCCTACCTAACTGATGGTAACAGTACTGATACTGTATTTTTGTTTAAGTCAGATATATACTGTAGTTAACAAATGCATTACTTCATTTTATGATTCTTCTTATGTTAACCTTGCAATTAATTCAATTTCTTGCAGCAGCAAATTAAAGTAAAATGCAATAGTCATCAACTGTATTGTTAAATCATATGAAGTAATGTGTAAAATAGTGGGTGCCTCTTGTTAATGTTATATGTATTTTAACACTGTCAATTACAGTTCAATCACCCAGCAATGTGGTTGTTTGGGTGTGCCTTTCAAAAAGTAAATACATCTGTTTTAAATGAACCTAAACTGGGCCTCTACATTTGACCAAGGAGATGTCTTTTACACCCTAGGTCATGTGACCACAAAAAAGCAAACGAAAAGCAACTCCCTTAAATGCCACCATCCTGCTTTACAAATGTTTTTTTTCTCCCCATACTACAGTTTCTTAAGTCAGAAATGTTTGCTTTTTTGGAGGTGTGAAATAAGAACAGGTTGAAAACAGAAGATGACTTCTAGCTAATAATTGAACAGGTTTAAATGTCTATGCAGGTTTGATTTCAGCAGTTTATACTATCATACCCAATGCTCTTAAAGGGGCAATTCCTCCAAGTTCACATTGTTAGACGATTTACTTCACTCCACCAAGCAGGTTTAACATGCATTTGCTGGACAAAAGGGCAGCAATAGAAAGTTTGGGAAAATGTAAATTCCACTATGCCATCACACTGCATGCTCAGTTAGCTATACAACAATTTATATTATTAAATTAAATTAATTCAATAAAATTCAAATAACTTATTTCCTGAGAAGGACCTTCATGTGTGGTGACGTATTTAGTACAACCAAGACAAATAACATAGAAGTCAAAACTCCTACAGTATGAATTAGAAACATTCTATACAATCAAAGATTAAACAAAAAACTTTTCTATCAGTAATCTACAAGCATCTCAGTATCTCAGTATTTTTCTGACCACAATATGCATGTAGACATGGTTGTTTTCTCAATTGAATTAATAAACATTTTGAGTAAAAGTGTCAAAAAAGATTGAATGACACTTTGCCATTGATCAGTGGCCATATTGCACATGTCTCTGAGTAGTAGTGCTGATTTAGAATCAGTTTTATATTTTAGATCGCAATGAATAAGATTACATGGACGGGGGGAGCTGATCATAAATCAGCCCTTCTTACATAGCCCCAGGACTCAGTTTCCAGAAAAAGGAGGTGTGCAGCAAATGTCAACCAGAGCGATGTTAAATTGGGAAACACCTAGTCTTACTTCTGTCTAGATAAATACCTAGGCTAACTAACTAACCTGCCTACCAAAAACAACAATGTAACACGCAATCTTGGTAAATGGTCTGGAGGTGAATTGCATTCTGGAAATCACAGTATAAAAACATAAGTGGATTCATCACATGTACATGAATAAGGAAGCAATACAGAGCTACAAAGTATTATTGTTCCTCTGACAATTGCTGAGTGTAACACATTACTGTACTTCTTCAAAGTTGGAACCCTCTTCATTTTTCATGTCCAAAAATTAACGTCAGTCCTCCATCACTCAAACAAAATACTGGGGATATACTACTACATTGCACAATATTATGAGCTGTACGCAGGCTTTAAAACTTGTATTTCCGATCCAAAGTTCCCACATTTGTTTCCTTAGGGTGGTCTAACAGTCTAATCCGCTGCCTTAGATCATATGTACTGTGCAGCTGTGAGCATGGGTTCGAATCTGACCCACCGCTCTAGCACCCTCTTTCCACCTATCTTTCATCTCTACTGTACACCTCTATCTTTAAACCCTATCCAATACAACACAAAAAATAAGAAAAGGTGCGTAAATATGTAAATGGTGTGTTATTATTGGTATTATCTATCTTACTATTATTTAAATAATAATAATTTGAGAATGAGCGACAATAGCAGACAACAGTAGTAATTCTTAACCAGCAGAGAACACGTGATAGTACATATTAATTACTATTCCTTGAATTTGTTTTTGAAAATGTAAAACATATTTCCAACAGACATTTGCCAATAACACATTTATTACAAGAGAATAATTTTTCATCTTTGGTATTAATAAGGTGACTTGCTATTTCCTCACAGTGGTGTCGGTGGCGGGAGAGCCCGGTGCGCCAGGTGAGCCCGGCCCAGAAGGCCCCCCTGGCCCACCTGGCCCTCCAGGGGAAAGTGCTGTGGGACAGCCTGGACCCGAGGGCCCTGCCGGACCACCCGGACCTGCTGGCTACTCCGCACCTGGCAAACCTGGTTCCTCAGGTGGGCCTGGTAAGCCTGGTGTTCCTGGCGCAGCTGGCAAGAAAGGAGACGTGGGCACAGCTGGACTTCAAGGGCCTAGGGGCATGCCTGGACCTACTGGAAGTTCCGGACCAGCTGGGATCTCTTCCACTGGCAAGCCTGGACCTCATGGTCTGCCCGGAGCAATGGGGCCAAGAGGGGAAACAGGCCTTAAGGGACATCCAGGTATGCCTGGTTTGCCAGGAGCTAAGGGTGATAGAGGAGTGGGTATCCCAGGGGCACAAGGTGAGACAGGGGCTGTGGGACCTATGGGACCAGCTGGGCAGCCTGGAGCAGCCGGAGTTGGAAAGCCAGGCAAGCCAGGAATCCCTGGTGAAGCAGGAAAGTCAGGTAGCCCAGGTAGGGATGGGGGCGCTGGTCCCATGGGTTTGCCAGGTGCTAAGGGCCACACAGGGGCTCCTGGTGTTGGTCTGCCTGGAAAACCAGGTGATAATGGGGCTCCAGGTATGCCTGGTGCAGCTGGTCCTAAAGGTCATCAGGGAGCAACGGGAGCAACTGGTGCTCCCGGTATCCCTGGATATGGAAAGCCAGGAGCAAATGGACAGAAGGGTGAGAGGGGAGTTGTAGGAAGCACAGGCACAACAGGTCAGAAGGGTGAGCCAGGAGCACAGGGATATACCGGTTCTACTGGTGCTACTGGGCCCATGGGTCTCACTGGTCCTCAGGGTGCAAGAGGCTTCCAGGGAGATATTGGGGAAATGGGTCCCAAAGGTGACACAGGTGCAATGGGACCCCAGGGACCAAAAGGATATAAGGGAGATCAGGGAGCACAAGGTTTCCAGGGAAAGCAAGGTAATACTGGAGCAACAGGCCCAACTGGTGCCATGGGAGCTACTGGAGCTCCAGGTAACAAAGGTGACACTGGTCACACAGGTTCAACTGGTGCTTCAGGTGTCCCAGGACCTGCCGGGCCCAAAGGTTTCCCAGGGCGCAATGGTGAGGCAGGTGAGGCTGGAGCTGCTGGAGCCTCAGGTCCCAGAGGACCTGTTGGGCCTACTGGTGCCGCAGGTACACCTGGCCTTAAAGGACACCCTGGTCTCCCTGGAGCACCTGGCCCAGCTGGACTGGCCGCTAAGGGAATCCTTGGCCCTCTCGGTCCTCCTGGGCTCCCTGGTGCTGATGGTCAGGATGGTGGCCAAGGCCCTGCTGGCCCTCCCGGCCCACCTGGTCCTCCCGGCGAGTTCTTTTTTGAAAAGAGCATGGGCATGGGTGAGGTCATGGTGCCTACTCTTGTTAAGGCCCCTATGTCTGCTTTCTCTGTTTCTCTGGCTAGGCCTTATCCTCCATCTGGGGAACCTATTAAGTTTGACAATGAGGTGTACAATGCGGAGAATCACTATGACACTACCACTGGGCAGTTCACTTGCCAGGTTCCTGGAGTCTACTACTTCTCATACACCATTCACGTGAATGGGGCTCATGCTCTGGTGGCTCTGTACAAGAACGACAAGCCAGTCATGTTCAGCTATGATGAGTACAACAAGGGCTTCCTGGACCAGATGTCCGGTAGCACTGTCCTTATGCTCGATGTGAACGACACAGTCTACCTTCAGATTCCCGATGATGAGGCCAATGGCGTTTTTGCCGCTGAGAATGTCCACTGCTCTTTCTCTGGGTTCCTTATCGCTTCAACGTGATACGGTGTCACCCAATAACAACACAACTAAATCTGCAAGCTATTTCTCAAACAAGTAAACTCTCTGTCTTTCCCAACCAGGCAGTTGTCTTTTTTTTTGAGTAATAGAAGCATCTCGACTTGAAAAATCCAAGAAATGGGTGCTAAGAAGAAGGAAATAATTTATCTAAGAGGTTATCAGGGATGGGGAGGCAATCAACAAAGTTACCAATGATTCAGAATTGTATTTTTTGTGAGTGGAGGCAACATGTGAAATTTAGATGTTATGGCTATGTTGTGTCTTGAAAAAGTTTTTGTTTTAAATTATTATTACAGCAGGTGATTCTTGTTTTGTGTATGTCTGTGTTTTTGTACAACCTTGTTTTTGGTGACCGATTCGATAACCTTATTAAAAGTTCATAATTACTTTCTGTGCACCATTTTGTACCTGACTTCCTTGTATGTGACTTGAATATTGTGAAATGGCAATGGTTAAATTGACTATTAGAAATAATACAAGATATAACACACCACAAAATACTGTCATACAAATACAAATTGTTTATTAACAACATTATTATATCCCCAAAGATTCCTAGTCATGTAAAGCATAATGACCAAAATAAATGATGCCTTAAACATTTGTTTTGTGTGAGTGGGACTTTTTCAAACAATGCAAAGGCCATTAAAATGCACACAGAACACTGATGTTCTAGTCACAATTTTAAGTCATAACAGTATCTAGAATGCTAGCTGATCCCGAAGACTTCAAGTCATTGCGCTAACGCTAGTTTCTAGCAAAACTACCTTTAACTTCCTTCAAAATGCAAACAGAGACATGATTATGGTACCCATGAGTTTATCTGACTGAGTAAGTAGAAACATTACCAAAATTGTGCATATATAACCTTGCCTGAGACTTGAAGACATTAACCTAGTTATTGCCTATGCTATAGCTCAGCAGGCGAACATTGTTGTGGTGTGTACATGGCCACAGTTAGTGCACCCCAAATCAAAATATACAAAATTATAATAATTATATGTATGCGTAAAACTAGGCCTTAATTACTCCTGTGTGAGTGTAGAAAAAAATACTCATTTAAACCCAGTCGCTCACAAATGGACAATATGGAAATAGAGTATTCTCAAATATTAAATTATTCTTTACTAAAGAAAATTATGAAAGCTTGACCAACATTTCTCAACTGAATAATCTTCTTAATTACCTAAGCATGTGAGAACAAGTATATCATTCAGGAACAGTAAATCCATACTGTATGTCATACTATAAATTGACAATTACACCACACAGCATTTTTAAAACCTACTTTCAAAAACATCACAGCGTACTAAACTGTATCTTATGCACACATATTGTAAATAAAATCCTGTACTGGGAACATGTTGTGGATCTAAAGAAAGGGGCCTCTACCACATGATAGGCCCTTGGTTGGCTGCTGGTGGCTGAAAATAGGTGGTGGGACAGGGGCAGGGAGTATCCGGCAGGCCACAAGATGGCAGGCCAAATGTTGTTTAATCCTCACTGGAAAAGAGGGGTGGTGGTTAGGAGGGGTTGGCCAGACAGACTCTGGGTGGAGGAAACTGGGGACTGGCTGCCACAAGCCATAGGCATCTAAGGAGGCTGCCATCTTGTGAGAAGCTCGTGGTTGTGTGGGAGGTGGAATGTAAAGGAAGGTAGCGCACTGGCAATCAGAGGGTGGGAAACAGTTGTAGACACCTTGGTCATGTCCGAACAGCTGTAGTGTTTTCAACTCTTCACTTGTCCTTCGTAAGCACTAATCTAAAATGACTGGATAAGCAGGGCAAGACAGTGAAATCCAATCATTTCAACTATCAATGGTTATGAGAAAGATGGTGGTGCAAAGTTAAGACAATTGGGACACAGGCAAGGATCTAGATCCATGTAAGACTCATACAGGCATGTACATGAGGTTGGAACCACAAGCCTCAGGTCCAAAAAGGAGGCCCAGTACAGAGAGTGGGGGCAGGAATATTACATGTAAAACACTCCCTTATTGCCGTGGCTGTGTTTGAGGTATAGAGTTAATCTGGGAGCAGAGTAAATGGATTGTTTAAATTTGTCTCGAGTGCAGCTGTGGTAGACTGAAAAAAACCCAGTTGTGTCTGCTGCTCTCTCCTTTATACTTACAAAACACCAAATCAGAATCAGATGGTAGAGGCCCCGGCCATTGTATGGAAATGGAAGACTGTGTAAGCTTTGCCGGTGTGAATGATACCTGTTACTGTTCCGTCCCCTCGCAACTTACCAAGTGTGTATATTTGTATTGTGAGCGGAAGTCACTTTCATTACCATGCCACTCCTTGTTTATTCCCTTCAGCCTGCATACTCTGATGACCAACTTTGTTCCTCCTGGCCTACTCGCTTCAGCCTGCATTCTTATCCACTCTAGTCACCATGAGGGTAAATATTACCCCATAGTCCCCAGAACATGGGACACATCAGTAGACAATATGTTTTTACGCTGAGGCTAGTGGCTAGGCAGGGTTGGGGAATTTGCCCTCCTTTCCCCTGCCCGCCCTTCGCCAGAGCGAGAGGACATAGTTCACAAAAAGGTTTGATGTTGAAACAAAAGCATCCGGGTGCTCCACCGCTGTGCGACGGTAAGGGGAGGCATTAAACTGCCTGTGCGCAGAGCGGTTGGCTAGGTACCCGGAGCCGTACGAAGGTCCTGGCCTAGACCCAATCGCTTGATGTTGGAGACCAAGGTGGGAAGACCCGGTTTACTGGAAACCCCCGATCCCCTTCGGACGAGGCCGCAGGTGCGCCATGCAGCCTTGCCTAACGGGGAAAGGGGGCTGGAGCCGGTCGGGGGCAACCCAGGTGACATGGAGATGCTGGGAACCGAGCTCGAGCGGGTGCCAAAGCCACCCTCCCAGCTCAGAACTCCACGCCGAGGGAAAGGAGAAGTGGAGGGCGTCCTCAGAATGTCATAGATACTCCCACTGTTTGCCAGCACATCATTGGTCTGTTTCGCTTGATGGCCTTCCGATCTGCACTTGTTTGATGGCCCTCCGGCCTGCAACCGTTTTTACTGTGATATGTATTCCTCTAACTGCAGCTCTTTGCTAAGTGTTGCATTGATTTAAATCGCTGTAGTAGCTGACGTGTATGGTGTTGAGTTATCCGTACACATAGACACACTGGCTTTACTTAAGGAAAGAGGCATGGCAATAGTAAAGATTGAAAAAAGTAAGGGGACCAGGGGAATTCATGATTCTACCTGGATTATGTTGGAGAATCTTCCATTACAGAACACCCTCTGTGTTCTGTTAGACAGGTAACTCTTTATCCACAATATAGCAGGGGGTGTAAAGCCATAAAAAATACATTTTTCCGTCAGCAGACTTTCATTGATAATGTCAAAAGCCGCATTGAATTCTATCAAAACAGCTCCCACAATCTTTTTATCATCAATTTCTCTCAGCCAATCATCAGTAATTTGTTTAAGTGCCATCCGTGCTTGTTGAATGTCCTTTCCTTTAAGCATGCTGAAAGTCTGTTGTCAATTTGTTTATAATAAACACATTTTGTTCCCAAATTTTACTAAGAGTTGGTAACAGGATGATTGGTCGGCTATTTGAGACAATAAAGAGGGCTTTACCATTCTTGGGTGGCGGAATTACTTTTGCTTTTTCCAGCCCTGAGGGCACACACTTTCTAGTAGGCTAAGATTGTAGATTTTGCAAATAGAAGTGGAAATATCGTCCGCTATTATTCTTTTCCATCCAAGTTTTCAGACCCTGGTGGCTTGTCATTGTTGATAGACAACCATTTTTTCACCTTTCCACACTCACTTTACGGAATTCAAAATTACAATGCTTGTCTTCCATAATTTGATAATAGATACTTTGATGTGTAGTGTCAGCGTTTGTTGCTGGCATGTCATGCCTAAGTTTTATAATCTTGCCAATGAAAAAAATCACAAAAGTAATTGGCAATATCAGTGGGTTTTGTGATGAATGAGCCATCTGATTCAATGAATGATGGAGCAAATGTGTCCTTTTTTCCCAAAAATGAATTTAAGGTGCTCCAAAGCTCTTTGCTATCATTATTTATATCATGTATCTTTGTTTCATAATGTAGCTTCTTCTTTTTATTAATTTTAGTCACATGATTTCTCAATTTGCAGTTTGTTTGCCATTTGATTGTGCAGCCAGACTCATTTGCCACTCCTTTATTTCGTCCCTCTAAGCCATCATTTTTTAAAATTCCTCATCAATCCAAGGGGATTTAACAGTATTACAGTGATTTGCTTAATGGGTGCATGCTTATCAGTAACTGCTCCTCATTACACACCACAGAGCAAAGAATCAGACCTCTTATACACTATATTAGGCCCAGCCTTTGGAACTTTGCTTTTCCAAGATATGGCGACTACAGTGCATTCGGGAAGTATTCAGAACCCTTCACTTTTTCAAAATTTTCTTCAGTTACAGCCTTATTCTAAAATTGATTAAATAACACTTTTTCCTTATCAATCTACACACAATGCCACATAATGACAAAGAAAAACGTTTTTTTTAAACATTTTTGCAAATTTATTAAAAAGAAAATCAGAAAAAGTATGTGAACCCTTTAGAATTACCTGGATTTCTGCATAAATTGGTCATAACATTTTTTCTGATCTTCATCTAAGTCACAGAAATAGACTCACATTCTGCTTAAAGTAATAATACTCAAACAAGTATAATTGTTAATGTCTTTATTGAACACACCGTGTAAATATTCACAGTGTAGGATGGAAAAAGTATGTGAACCCTTGGATTTAATAACAGGTTGACCCTCCTGTGGCATCAATAACATCAAGCAAATGTTTTCTGTAGTTGCGGATAAGACCTGCACAATGGTCAGGAGGAATTTTGGACCATTCCTCTTTACAAAAAATGTTTCAGTTCCACAATATTCTTGGGATGTCTGGTGTGAACCACTCTCTTGAGGTCATGCCACAACGTCTCATTCGGGTTGAGGTCAGGACTGACTGGGCCACTCAAGAAGGCGTATTTTCTTCTGTTCAAGCCATTCTGTTGTTGATTTACTTCTGTCTTTTGGGTTGTTGTCCTGTTGATACACCTAACGATTGTTAAGCTTCAATTGTCGGATAGATAGCCTTATATTCTCCTCCAAAATGTCTTAATAAACTTGGGAATTCATTTTATCATCGCTGATAGCAAGCTCTCCAGGCCCTGAGGCAGCAAAGCAGCCCCAACATAGTTTACAGTTGGGATGCGGTTTTGATGTTGATGTGTTGTGCTTTTTTTTCTCCACACATAGTGTTGTGTGTTCCTTCCAAACAACACAACTTTAGTTTAATCTGTCCACAGAATATTTTGCCAGTAGCACTGTGGAACATCCAGACAATCTTTTGCTAATTTCAGACGTGCAGCAATGTTTTTTTTGAACAGCAGTAGTATCTTCCATGGTGTTCTCTCACGAACACCATTCTTGTTTAGTGTTTTATGTATTGTAGACTCGTCAACAGAGATGTTAGCATCTTAGATTAGCATCAGAGATTTCCTTAAGTCTTTAGCTGACACTCAAGGATTCTTCTTAAACTAATTGAGGATTCTGCGCTGTGCTCTTGTAGTCATCTTTGTAGGACGGCCACTCCTAAGGAGAGTAGCAACAGTGCTAAAATTTCTCCATTTATAGACAATTTGTCTATACCCTTTCCAGCTTTATGCAAGGCAACAATTCCTAATCGTAGGTCTTCTGAGATCTCTTTTGTTCGAGGCGTGGTTCTTGTGAATAGCAACTCAAATTGTGTGAGTTTTTTTTACGGGGCATTGCAGCTCTAACCAAAATCTCCAATCTCGTCTCATTGATTCGACTCCAGGTTAGTTGACTCCTGACTCCAATTAGCTTTTGGAGAAGTCATTAGCCTCAGGGTGAAAATACCTTGTTTAAATTATATATTCAAAATAGACAAGAAAAATACAATAATGTGTGTGTTATTAGTTTAAGCACACTGTGTTTGTCTATTGTTGTGACTTAGATGAAGATCAGATAGAATTTTATGTCAATTTTATGTCAAACTTTTTCTTGCCACTAAGCTTTTTGTGCGTATTGAACTTTTCAGGGATCTTTTATTTCAGCTCATGAATCATGGGAACAACACGACATGTGCGTTTATATATTTGTTCAATGTATATAAATAGTGAAAAGAGCTACTGTCGACAACTGTGGAACACCTTTATGTACTTCAAGAAGTTTGAACTTCAATCAAGATGGCCTGAGATCTGTCACTAAGATAATCATGAAACCATGAACATGCGTCAGAGCCCAGGCCAATCGAGGACAACTTGTTTAATAAAATAGCATGATCAATAGTATCAAATGCCACAGACAAGGAAGCACAATTCATTTTAGTGTCTAAAGCATTGCCACAATCATTAACAACTAATGTGGTTGCTGTGATAGTGCTATGCCCTGGCATAAACCCATATTGAATTAGAGCAAAGCTGCGTATTTACCAAAGATTTGAGAATCTTAGCTAGCTAGACATGGACGCCTGGAAATAGAACGATAATTATCAAGATCACTACTATCCCCGCCCTTATGGAGTGGCTTTACATAAGCTGTTTTCCATACTTTTGGAATGTTTCTTGATAACAATGTTAAGATATGGGCAGCACACTTGAGCAAATACCCTGTGTATTTCTTGTTATCTTTAGCAAGTAAAGCACTAAGGACTCACTTTTCTGTTAATTGCCGAAATGCCAAAACTTGACTTACAATTTTCAATCAAAGTCAATCTGAAAAATTCCAGCATCAGCATTTAGCCCACTCTTAGAGATTGTCAGGTTAGACATTCTTTCAAGACATTATTTCAAAAAGATAGCCTGTTGAAATAAAATGATGAGTTCAGCACATAATTGTTGAACCAAGTTTCAGAAATTACCAGAATGTACACTTTGGATTGAGAAACCATAATTTCAATAAAATCCATCTTTGAAATCAAACTTCTGGCATTTACATGAACCATACCAAGACTGCAGCAGCAGGATTTCATGTCAGATGCAGTCTCAAATACAAGCATGCTATGGTCAGTAGGTAACCCCTTCTTTGAAAATACCATGAGATATTTTTTTTTTTTTTTTACCTTTATTTAACTAGTTAACTCAGTTAAGAACACATTCTTATTGTGTTTGATTTGGTATAGGTACAAGATTATCTAGAACTCAACAATTGGGCCTATGCCTTGTTTGAGGATGTGGATTAAAACAAGAGTTAATGAGGGTTACCTGTTGCAGGCCTGTAGTATGATCACAATGCAGATCATTTATGTTTGGGATTTCCTGGAAATTGGAGTGTTAGTAAGTCAATGTTTTAGTGCAGCCTTGAAATGGAATGACGGCTGTATCTTTGTAGTGACTGGGTGTATTGATACACCATCAAAAGTGTAATTAATAACTTGACGTTGCTCAAAGGGATATAAAAAAATCCCTTCTACCAATAGGTGCCCTTCTTTGCGAGGCTTTGGAACCACCCGGTTTTTGTGGTTGAATGTGTTTAAAATTCAATGCTTGACTGAGGGACCTTACAATTATCGACATGTGTGGGGTACATAGATGAGGTAGGCCAATAACATATAGCCATCGCCTGCTCTCGCTGTTTCTCTTCTTTAACTCCATCTGATCCAGAAGTTCTGTGCGTCCATGAATCCACGTAAATCCACCGACTATGTTACCTTTCATCTGAATTATCTGTGGCGATCGGGAGAGTGGGCCATTCAGTTATTGTTTATAGTTATTACCGCGGAGCGCGGCTTGGAGCGCACGCTTCAAACATATTGTGTAATGTGAATTGTCAATGATCACGGCCCTACGGATCCTCATAGGCCAATTATGCAATCGATATGGTTCATATGTATTGAAATTAATTATATGTACACATGAAGACAATTGAAAGAGTGAAATGAGAAACGTCATTGTTTGCTAACTGATAGACTTTGATAATGGGGATTATAGATTGTATAACCATTCCCTGTTTGTATTCTTTCAAGATCTATGATAAATAGTTGCGAGCCTAAATGACTCGCGGATTACTATTGATTTCTTAATGAACTGAACTGTTGAATTCCCTAAATTATGTTAATAATGAATGATATGATTTGATCTTTGATTATGCATTTGATTGGATACATGTTATTTGTTTCCTTTGTGATGCAGCACAGACTACTCAGTAAATATACCACTTTATGGTCAAAGGAATTCCTGCCTCAGTCTCATCCATTCCTCTGTCACCTGACATGTGGTCACATCTGTTCACCTTCACTGTCAGTCATCCTACCTGTCCAGCTACCCACACAGATTCCACTAATCTTTCAGTCATTATGGCCAAACAGTTCTATTTTTGTTTCATCAGACCAGAGGACATTTCTCAAAAAGTATGATCTTTGTCCCCATGTGCAGTTTCATACCCTAGTCTGGCTTTTTTATGGCGGTTCTGCAGCAGTGGCTTCTTCCTTGCTGATCGGCCTTTCAGGTTATGTTGATATATGACTAGTTTTCTTCCTGAGTGGTATGACGGCTGCGCGGTCCCACAGTGTTTATACTTACATACTATTGTTTGTTCAGATGAACGTGGTACCTTCAGTTGTTTGGAAATTGCTCCCATGAATGAACCAGACTTGTGGAGGTCTACAAATTATTTTCTGTGGTCTTCGCTGATTTCTTTTGATTTTCCCATGATGTTAAGTAAAGAGGTACTGAGTTTGAATGTAGGCCTTGAAATGCATCCACAGGTACACCTCAAATTGACTCAAATTATGTCAATTAGCCTATCAGAAGCTTCTAAAGCCATGACATATTTTTCTGGATTTTTCCAAGCTGTTTATAGGCACAGTCAATTTAGTGTATGTAAACTTCAGTGAATGATAAGTGAAATAATCTGTCTGTAAACAATTGTTGGAAATATTACTTGTCTCATGCACAAAGTTGATATCCTAACCGACTTGTTAACAAGAAATCTGTGGAGTGGTTGAAAAACAAATGTTAATGACTCCAACCTAAGTGTATGTAAACTTCCAACTTCATCTGTACATAGCCATGGAATCACAAGTCACTTTAATAATGTCTACATTCTACTTTACTCGTTTCATATGTACATGCTGTATTGTACTGTATTTTAGTCAATGCCACTCCGCCATTGCTCCTCCTAAAATGTAAGCTGCTAACATTAGCCATCAAGCTAACGAAGTTAGTCCCAGATTACTTTTCCAATGGAGCCTTTGTCTGGAGAGGTAAATGAACGATTCCAGTACTGTAGGTCCTGCATCTACTAAATCAAATGTTATTGGTCACATGCCAATGGTTAGCAGATATAATTGAAAGTGTGATGCTTTTGCTTATAATTGAAAGCAAAATGCTTGTGCTTCTAGTTCCAACAGTGCAGCAATATCTAACAAGTAATCTAACAATCCCACAACTACCTAGGACACACAAATCTAAGTGAAGGAATGGAATAAGAATATATAAATATATGGATGAGCAATGAGAGAGCGGCATAGGCAAGATGCAATGGATGGTATAAAATACAGTATATACATATGAGATGAGAACTGTAAGATATGTAAACATTATTAAATTGGTATTATTAAAGTGACTAGTGATCCATTTATTAAAGTGGACAATGATTTCAGTCTGTATGTAGGCAGCATCCTCTCTGTTAGTGATGGCTGTTTAACAATCTGATGGCCTTGAGAGAGAAGCTGTTTTTCAGTCTCTCTGTTCCAGCTTTGATGCACCTGTACTACCCACACCTTCTGGGTGGTGGCGGGGTGAACAGGCAGTGGCTCGGGTGGTTGTTGTACTTGATTATATTTTTGGTCTTCCTGTGACATCGGGTGCTGTAGGTGTCCTGTAGGGCAGGTAGTTTGCAGTTGCCGTACAAGAGTACGGCCGAGTGATTTGACACTGTCACGCCCTCATCTGTTTCACCTGTTCCTGTAATTGTCTCCACCCCCCCCCAGGTGTCGCTTATTTTCCCCAGTGTATTTATCCCTGTCAGTTCGTCTTGTATGTTTAGTCAAGTCAACCAGTGTTTTTCCCATACTCCTTTTGCAATTCTCCTTTTTCTAGTCCTCCCGGTTTTGACCTTTGCCTGTTTCTGGACTCTGTACCCGCCTGCCTTGACCTTGAGCCTGTCTGCCACTCTGTACCACCTGGACTCTGATCTGGTGTTGACCTTTTGCCTGTCCACGACCATTCTCTTGCCTACCCCTTTGGATTATTAAACATTGTAACACTCCAACCATCTACAACTGAGTCTCGCCTTGTGCTTTGATCGATGGTGGAGAGCTCAGCTGATAGGGGCTTCACACTCATGTCTTGAAGATGGACGCAGATGAACTCAGATGTCAGATGTTAAGTTACAGCTCCCAAGGAAAAGAAAAGACATAGCTATGAATGCAAGGACTGACCATCCATAATATAAAATTGTTTTAGCCAGGCAATACAGTGTTAACATATTATATATTTTTACAAACATTAGAGTAAAAATAGCTTGTGTTTTGGGTTCTGATGGAACAGTTGATGTGTATGTGTACTATCCACACCCATATTCAAAAGGAGGCAGGGGAGTGTTCCAATACTGTAGTGTACACACCAAATGGATGCAAATAACAGTGGCTCTGCTGTAGGGCCCTAATGTGAACACAAGATGGCTGTATTTAAGTGCACATGCCTTACCATAATCCTTACAGACAGTGGAAAATTCTCTCTGCAGACTCAGTGGTAAGTAAGGAGTGAATAGCTGCTAATGCATGTTTATTTTGAAGCTGTCATATGAAACCAACGATCATTGTATTACATATTCACAGATTTAATTAAAGAATGATGACTGGGAAGGCATCACATTTCGATTTCCCTTCTATTTATGCTGCAGTGTTGTCGTTTCCTTTCCTTAGTAGCTGTCACTTAACCTCTGACGTTGAGTCCATCTGTCCATCTACAAGACGTGTGATTACCCCTACCAGTTGAGTTCTCCCCGGTCAGACCACTGAGCACAACCCCCAACAGCCAAAAAAGGCCTGAGAGAGCGACTGTTGCATTGAGCCCTGACTAAGAATAAACTAGGCTGTGGTGGGATAAGGTTACCTTGAAGCCCCCTTGTGCTATACCCATGTGAGGCACCAATAATACTGGGTGGGCATTTCAGCAGGGATCTGCAGTCTCTCCCCTGCCCTATTCTTGGCTTTCCCCACTCCTGTTTTGCTCTCCTTCGCCATCATACGTATACATTTTCTGCAATGCTTCAAAACAGGCAGCTTTGAAATTCCAATCACCTTTTCATTTTAACTTTTTTTCCAACTTTTTCTGACAAATTCAACCTGTGGATCATATTGGGAAAAATAAGGGGCACTACCTTCATTGATACGGTCACCATTTCCTTAATCAGTGGATTCCAATTCGATTTGAAAGACATTGCTAACCTCTTGAATAAAAGCTTTCCAAACGACATACTTGAAATTAAGTTTTCATATCAACATGTCTGAAGCAGCCCCTGAAGGTACGTCTTTCAAAGCGTTATGCATGTTCACTTTGTGTGGAGCAGAATTGTTTGCTAAAACAGTTTGCATCATTAAAGCAAAGTACTACTTGGATTACTTTTGTTTCTCTGGCGTCTCATGATGAGGAAATGTGTTGAAAGTTGATTGCTAAAAATACTGCATATACTATTAGCACTTTTGCCCCTGTAACATGACAGCTGAAGTGCACACTATTTCAAGGCTATAAAGCATCTTATGATAGTATTTAACGTCTTTCTCCACCTTATGTAACACAGCAAAACTACGGGTGCTAAATAAAGTCTCCAGGACTTAGTGTTTGAATGTAATGTGTGACGCAGTATTTGTCAGTGACAACAAGCATTGTATCACAAATGTCACCAACTGTGAATATTTAAAAGGTCTGTATTGCTCAGTTGAGTGTGTGGTGTGTAGTTATTCATTCACCATCCTTCATTTATTTTTTATTGGAGGAAGTGAATCATGCAATACATGATGAGCTGTGTTCGAATACCCACACTAACATGCTGTATAGTACATACCTAGTGAGTGTATATACTACATAAAATTAGTTCATTTAATAAATCCTGTTGAGGACATGGCAGATTTACGCCCCCTTTGGAGAAATTGGGTACCCCTAGAAAACTGAAAAAAAAATTGTAAAAAATTGCTAATATATGCATATAATAATTATTATTGGATAGAAAACACTCTAAAGCTTCTAAAACCGTTGGAATTATGTCTGTAAGTATAGCAGAACTCACAGGGCATGCATTCTTCCAAACTAGTTTTGTGGTCATGAAAGTTGGAGCAACTTTGACGTCATCGCCCCCACCCTTCCCAACCACTTATGGATCTGGGGACACTTTCTATCTCTTCCACTAGATGTCCTCATTCTGTAGAGCGTCTAATCGTTCAAATCGCGCGAGAATTGGCCCTATGGGAGTGATGTGAGTAAGTGCCGCGAGAAAAAACCTGTGCGTTAGGGCGCAAATTGGTCACAGCCATTTCTTTGTTCCAGCACTCCTGGGAAGAGCAAACGATGCCCGGTTGAATTGAAATTTGTTTTGTGTGTTAAAAACATCATAAAGCTTGCTTCTGCACTTAGTTTGACCTGTTTAGTCGACATATAATATGTAATTTTTAAGTTTTGATGCGCAACTTTTCCGGACCAGAGGACATTTTGGGTGCATTTCAGCTGATGTTATTAGCAGTAGCTCATACAAAGACGCAAGACTTGAAACCAAACGATGTATTGGGTAAGTATGAACCCTTCCAGAACATTCTGAACGAAGACCATCGAAGGTAGGGGAATATTTACGCTTAAATCTGTGTTTCTGTTGACTCCAACATTACGGGAGAAATGTAGCTTATATCTGAGCGCCGTCTCAGCATATTGAATAGTGTGCGATTTCTGTAACGTTAAAAAGAAATGTAACAGAGCGGTTGCATAAAGAAGCAGTGTATCTTTCTAACTATATGTAGAACATGTATATTTAGCCAAAGTTTATGATGTCTATTTACGTTATCTTGCCGCGCTACCTAGATTTCCTGCAGACATTTTTGAGTAATTTCTGAACATGAGTTCATTGTAAATGGACATTTATGGATATATATGGCATATTATTGAAAAAAAAAAAATGTACTGTGTAACATGCCCTATTACTGTCGTCTGATGAAGATTTTCAAAAGGTTAGTGAATGATTTATTTTTTAATCCTGCTTTTATAATTTTATATTTTCTGGGACAAAATGGCTGCCTCTTGTCTTGATTTCGGTGGTGGTCTAATATAAATATGTGGTGTGTTTTCGCCGTAAAACATTTAAAAAATCTGACATGCTGGGTAGATGAACAAGGTGTTTATCTTTCATTTGAGCTATTGGACTTGTTAATGTGTGGAGGTTAAATATTTCTAAGAATATTTTTGCGTTCCATGCGCCACGGGTTGAGCTGGAGGGGGGGTGGTGTTGTTCCTCTTGAGGAACTCCTGGCTTCAACAGGTTTTAAGTATACTGTAAATGAACAGTATCCTTTCAGTTGAGCGTGCTAGCGCTTCGCCTGTCTACTGGAAGTTGATGCTGTTGCTATGCAACCTCTTGCTAGCTTGTTAGCAGAACAAATGACTAGCTAGACATTTTACAGACAGAGCGTTGTCAGATTGTCTGTTTGTAAATTCAGAGCTCTTGGAGCGTCGCTCTGGCTGAGGAGTAGAGTTGATCTCAGTGTTCTGACCTCACAACAGCAGTCAAGCACCCAAGCTAACTAGCTAACGTTGGCTTGCTACTTCCAGACACAAATTAAAGAACACCTCACTCTGACCATTTTACTCACCCTAGCAGAGCTGGTTAGGCTGTTTTCATGTTATCCAGAGTGCTGGTGACTAACTGTGCTGCTGGCAACAATGTAATGACGCTGTATTTTGCCAACGTTTACTGACATCGGCCATATTCAAAGGGTGGTGAGCATTCGTAAATTCATCAGTTATTCTGCACTCCAGCACACTCAGATGACAAGAGTGCTGTGAAATCGGAAAAGATAGTCAATCAAACAAATCAAATTTATTCATATAGCCCTTCGTACATCAGCTGATATCTCAAAGTGCTGTACAGAAACCCAGCCTAAAACCCCAAACAGCAAGCAATGCAGCTGTAGGTGGCTAGGAAAAACTCCAAGAAAGGCCGAAACCTAGAGAGGAACCAGGCTATGAGGGGTGGCCAGTCCTCTTCTGGCTGTGCCGGGTGGAGATTACAACAGAACATGGCCAAGATGTTCAAATGTTCATAAATTACCAGCATGGTGTAGTAGTAGTAGTAGTAGGTCATTACCTCAGTAGTAGTAGTAGTAGGTCATTACCTCAGTAGTAGTAGTAGTAGTAGTAGTAGTAGGTCATTACCTCAGTAGTAGTAGTAGTAGTAGTAGGTCATTACAGTAGTAGTAGGTCATTAGGTCATTACAGTAGTAGTAGGTCATTACTACAGTAGTAGGTCATTACTACAGTAGTAGGTCATTACCACAGTAGTAGTAGATCATTACCACAGTAGTAGTAGGTCATTACCACAGTAGTAGTAGGTCATTACCTCAGTAGTAGTAGTAGTAGGTCATTACCACAGTAGTAGTAGGTCATTACCTCAGTAGTAGTAGTAGTAGTAGGTCATTACCTCAGTAGTAGTAGTAGGTCATTACTGTAGTAGTAGTAGTAGTAGGTCATTACCGTAGTAGTAGTAGTAGTAGGTCATTACCGTAGTAGTAGTAGGTCATTACCGTAGCAGGTCATTACCTCAGTAGTAGTAGTAGTAGTAGGTCATTACCTCAGTAGTAGTAGTAGTAGTAGTAGTAGGCCATTACCTCAGTAGTAGTAGTAGTAGTAGGTCATTACCTCAGTAGTAGTAGTAGTAGTAGTAGTAGGTCATTACCTCAGTAGTAGTAGTAGTAGTAGTAGTAGTAGTAGTAGTAGGCCATTACCTCAGTAGTAGTAGTAGTAGTAGGTCATTACCTCAGTAGTAGTAGTAGTGGTAGTGGTAGTAGTAGGTCATTGTAGTAGTAGTAGTAGGTCATTGTAGTAGTAGGTAATTACTGTAGTAGTAGTAGGTCATTGTAGTAGTAGTAGGTCATTGTAGTAGTAGTAGTAGTAGTAGGTCATTACTGTAGTAGTAGTAGAAGGTCATTACTGTAGTAGTAGTAGTAGTAGGTCATTATGGTAGTAGGTCATTACCTCAGTAGTAGTAGTAGTAGTAGTAGTAGGTCATTACCTCAGTAGTAGTAGTAGGTCATTACCTCAGTAGTAGTAGTAGTAGTAGGTCATTACCTCAGTAGTAGTAGTAGTAGTAGGTCATTACCTCAGTAGTAGTAGTAGTAGTAGTAGTAGTAGTAGGTCATTACCTCAGTAGTACTAGTAGTAGGTCATTACAGTAGTAGTAGGTCATTACCGTAGTAGTAGTAGTAGGTCATTACCGTAGTAGTAGTAGTAGGTCATTACCGTAGTAGCAGTAGGTCATTAACGTAGTAGTAGGTCATTACCGTAGTAGTAGGTCATTACCGTAGTATGTCATTACCGTAGTAGTAGTAGTAGGTCATTACCGTAGTAGGTCATTACCGTAGTAGGTCATCGTCGTAGTAGGTCATTACCATAGTAGGTCATTACCTCCGTAGTAGAAGTAGGTCATTACCTCAGTAGTAGTAGTAGGTCATTACCTCAGTAGTAGAAGTAGTAGGTCATTACCTCAGTAGTAGTAGTAGTAGTATTAGGTCATTACCTCAGTAGTAGTAGTATACCTCAGTAGTAGTAGTAGTAGTAGTAGTAGGTCATTACCTCAGTAGTAGTAGTAGTAGTAGGTCATTACCTCAGTAGTAGTAGTAGTAGGTCATTACCTCAGTAGTAGTAGTATACCTCAGTAGTAGTAGTAGTAGTAGGTCATTACCTCAGTAGTAGTAGTAGTAGTAGGTCATTACCTCAGTAGTAGTAGTAGTAGTAGGTCATTACCTCAGTAGTAGTAGTAGTAGTAGTAGTAGTAGGTCAATTCCTCAGTAGTAGTAGTACTAGGTCATTACCTCAGTAGTAGTAGTAGTAGTAGTAGTAGGTCATTACCTCAGTAGTAGTAGTAGTAGTAGTAGGTCATTACCTCAGTAGTAGTAGTAGTAGTAGGTCATTACCTTAGTAGTAGTAGGTCATTAACTCAGCAGTAGTAGTAGTAGTAGTAGTAGGTCATTACCTCAGTAGTAGTAGTAGTAGTAGTAGTAGTAGTAGGTCATTACCTCAGTAGTAGTTGTAGTAGTAGTAGGTCATTACCTCAGTAGTAGTAGTAGTAGTAGGTCATTACCTCAGTAGTAGTAGTAGTAGGTCATTACCTCAGTAGTAGTAGTAGTAGTAGTAGTAGTAGGTCATTACCTCAGTAGTAGTAGTAGTAGGTCATTACCTCAGTAGTAGTAGTAGTAGGTCATTACCTCAGTAGTAGTAGGTCATTACCTCAGTAGTAGTAGTAGTAGTAGGTCATTACCTCAGTAGTAGTTGTAGTTTGTCATTACCTCAGTAGTAGTAGTAGAAGTAGTAGGTCATTACCTCAGTAGTAGTAGTAGTAGGTCATTAACTCAGTAGTAGTAGTAGTAGTAGTAGGTCATTACCTCAGTAGTAGTAGTAGTAGGTCATTACCTCAGTAGTAGTAGTATACCTCAGTAGTAGTAGTAGTAGTAGTAGGTCATTACCTCAGTAGTAGTAGTAGTAGTAGTAGTAGTAGTAGTAGTAGTAGTAGTAGTAGTAGGTCAATTCCTCAGTAGTAGTAGTACTAGGTCATTACCTCAGTAGTAGTAGTAGTAGTAGGTCATTACCTCAGTAGTAGTAGTAGTAGTAGTAGGTCATTAACTCAGCAGTAGTAGTAGTAGTAGGTCATTACCTCAGTAGTAGTAGTAGTAGTAGTAGTAGTAGGTCATTACCTCAGTAGTAGTTGTAGTAGTAGTAGGTCATTACCTCAGTAGTAGTAGTAGGTCATTACCTCAGTAGTAGTAGTAGGTCATTACCTCAGTAGTAGTAGTAGGTCATTACCTCAGTAGTAGTAGTAGGTCATTACCTCAGTAGTAGTAGTAGGTCATTACCTCAATAGTAGTAGTAGGTCATTACCTCAGTAGTAGTAGTCATAGTAGGTCATTACCTCAGTAGTAGTAGTAGGTCATTACCGTAGTAGTAGTAGTAGTAGTAGTAGGTCATTACCTCAGTAGTAGTAGTAGTAGTAGGTCATTACCTCAGTAGCAGTAGTAGTAGTAGGTCATTACCTCAGTAGTAGTAGTAGTAGTAGTAGGTCATTACCTCAGTAGTAGTAGTAGTAGGTCATTACCTCAGTAGTAGTAGTAGTAGGTCATTACCTCAGTAGTAGTAGTATACCTCAGTAGTAGTAGTAGTAGTATACCTCAGTAGTAGTAGTAGTAGTAGTATACCTCAGTAGTAGTAGTAGTAGTAGGTCATTACCTCAGTAGTAGTAGTAGTAGGTCATTACCTCAGTAGTAGTAGTAGTAGTAGGTCATTACCTCAGTAGTAGTAGTAGGTCATTACCTCAGTAGTAGTAGTAGTAGTAGTAGTAGTAGGTCATTACAGTAGTAGTAGGTCATTACAGTAGTAGTAGGTCATTACAGTAGTAGTAGGTCATTACCGTAGTAGCAGTAGGTCATTACCGTAGCAGTAGGTCATTACCGTAGTAGTAGGTCATTACCGTAGTAGTAGGTCATTACCGTAGTATGTCATTACCGTAGTAGTAGTAGTAGTAGGTCATTACCGTAGTAGGTCATTACCGTAGTAGGTCATCACCGTAGTAGGTCATCACCGTAGTAGGTCATTACCGTAGTAGGTCATTACCTCCGTAGTAGAAGTAGGTCATTACCTCAGTAGTAGTAGTAGGTCATTACCTCAGTAGTAGTAGTAGGTCATTACCTCAGTAGTAGTAGTATTAGGTCATTACTTCAGTAGTAGTAGTATACCTCAGTAGTAGTAGTAGTAGTAGTAGTAGGTCATTACCTCAGTAGTAGTAGTAGTAGTAGTAGGTCATTACCTCAGTAGTAGTAGTAGTAGGTCATTACCTCAGTAGTAGTAGTAGTAGGTCATTAACTCAGTAGTAGTAGTAGTAGTAGGTCATTACCTCAGTAGTAGTAGTAGTAGGTCATTACCTCAGTAGTAGTAGTAGTAGTATTAGGTCATTACCTCAGTAGTAGTAGTATACCTCAGTAGTAGTAGTAGTAGTAGTAGTAGGTCATTACCTCAGTAGTAGAAGTAGTAGGTCATTACCTCAGTAGTAGTAGTAGTAGGTCATTAACTCAGTAGTAGTAGTAGTAGTAGGTCATTACCTCAGTAGTAGTAGTAGTAGGTCATTACCTCAGTAGTAGTAGTATACCTCAGTAGTAGTAGTAGTAGTAGTAGGTCATTACCTCAGTAGTAGTAGTAGTAGTAGTAGTAGTAGTAGGTCAATTCCTCAGTAGTAGTAGTACTAGGTCATTACCTCAGTAGTAGTAGTAGTAGGTCATTACCTCAGTAGTAGTAGTAGTAGTAGTAGGTCATTAACTCAGCAGTAGTAGTAGTAGTAGGTCATTACCTCAGTAGTAGTAGTAGTAGTAGTAGGTCATTACCTCAGTAGTAGTTGTAGTAGTAGTAGGTCATTACCTCAGTAGTAGTAGTAGGTCATTACCTCAGTAGTAGTAGTAGGTCATTACCTCAGTAGTAGTAGTAGGTCATTACCTCAGTAGTAGTAGTAGGTCATTACCTCAATAGTAGTAGTAGGTCATTACCTCAGTAGTAGTAGTAGGTCATTACCTCAATAGTAGTAGTAGGTCATTACCTCAGTAGTAGTAGTCATAGTAGGTCATTACCTCAGTAGTAGTAGTAGGTCATTACCGTAGTAGTAGTAGTAGTAGTAGTAGGTCATTACCTCAGTAGTAGTAGTAGTAGTAGTAGGTCATTACCTCAGTAGCAGTAGTAGTAGTAGGTCATTACCTCAGTAGTAGTAGTAGTAGTAGTAGGTCATTACCTCAGTAGTAGTAGTAGTAGGTCATTACCTCAGTAGTAGTAGTAGTAGGTCATTACCTCAGTAGTAGTAGTATACCTCAGTAGTAGTAGTAGTAGTATACCTCAGTAGTAGTAGTAGTAGTAGTATACCTCAGTAGTAGTAGTAGTAGTAGGTCATTACCTCAGTAGTAGTAGTAGTAGTAGGTCATTACCTCAGTAGTAGTAGTAGTAGTAGTAGTAGGTCATTACCTCAGTAGTAGTAGTAGTAGTAGTAGTAGGTCATTACCTCAGTAGTAGTAGTAGTAGTAGGTCATTACCTCAGTAGTACTAGTAGTAGGTCATTACAGTAGTAGTAGGTCATTACAGTAGTAGTAGGTCATTACCGTAGTAGCAGTAGGTCATTACCGTAGTAGCAGTAGGTCATTACCGTAGCAGTAGGTCATTACCGTAGTAGTAGGTCATTACCGTAGTAGTAGGTCATTACCGTAGTAGTAGGTCATTACCGTAGTAGTAGGTCATTACCGTAGTAGTAGTAGGTCATTACCGTAGTAGGTCATTACCGTAGTAGGTCATTACCTCCGTAGTAGAAGTAGGTCATTACCTCAGTAGTAGTAGTAGGTCATTACCTCAGTAGTAGTAGTATTAGGTCATTACTTCAGTAGTAGTAGTATACCTCAGTAGTAGTAGTAGTAGTAGTAGTAGGTCATTACCTCAGTAGTAGTAGTAGTAGTAGTAGGTCATTACCTCAGTAGTAGTAGTAGTAGGTCATTACCTCAGTAGTAGTAGTATACCTCAGTAGTAGTAGTAGTAGTAGTATACCTCAGTAGTAGTAGTAGTAGGTCATTACCTCAGTAGTAGTAGTAGTAGTAGGTCATTACCTCAGTAGTAGTAGTAGTAGTAGTAGTAGTAGTAGTAGTAGGTCAATTCCTCAGTAGTAGTAGTAGTACTAGGTCATTACCTCAGTAGTAGTAGTAGTAGTAGGTCATTACCTCAGTAGTAGTAGTATTAGTAGGTCATTAACTCAGCAGTAGTAGTAGTAGTAGTAGTAGGTCATTACCTCAGTAGTAGTAGTAGTAGTAGGTCATTACCTCAGTAGTAGTTGTAGTAGTAGTAGGTCATTACCTCAGTAGTAGTAGTAGTAGGTCATTACCTCAGTAGTAGTAGTAGTAGGTCATTACCTCAGTAGTAGTAGTAGGTCATTACCTCAGTAGTAGTAGTAGTAGGTCATTACCTCAGTAGTAGTAGTAGTAGTAGTAGTAGGTCATTACCTCAGTAGTAGTAGTAGTAGTAGTAGGTCATTACCTCAGTAGTAGTTGTAGTTTGTCATTACCTCAGTAGTAGTAGTAGTAGAAGTAGTAGGTCATTACCTCAGTAGTAGTAGAAGTAGTAGGTCATTACCTCAGTAGTAGTAGTAGGTCATTACCTCAGTAGTAGTAGTAGGTCATTACCTCAGTAGTAGTAGTAGGTCATTACCTCAGTAGTAGTAGTAGGTCATTACCTCAGTAGTAGTAGTAGTAGTAGTAGTAGGTCATTACCTCAGTAGTAGTAGTAGTAGTAGGTCATTACCTCAGTAGTAGTAGTAGTAGTAGGTCATTACCTCAGTAGTAGTTGTAGTTTGTCATTACCTCAGTAGAAGTAGTAGGTCATTACCTCAGTAGTAGTAGTAGTAGGTCATTAACTCAGTAGTAGTAGTAGTAGTAGTAGGTCATTACCTCAGTAGTAGTAGTAGTAGTAGGTCATTACCTCAGTAGTAGTAGTATACCTCAGTAGTAGTAGTAGTAGGTCATTACCTCAGTAGTAGTAGTAGTAGTAGTAGTAGTAGTAGTAGGTCAATTCCTCAGTAGTAGTAGTACTAGGTCATTACCTCAGTAGTAGTAGTAGTAGTAGGTCATTACCTCAGTAGTAGTAGTAGTAGTAGGAGGTCATTAACTCAGCAGTAGTAGTAGTAGTAGTAGGTCATTACCTCAGTAGTAGTAGTAGTAGGTCATTACCTCAGTAGTAGTTGTAGTAGTAGTAGGTCATTACCTCAGTAGTAGTAGTAGTAGGTCATTACCTCAGTAGTAGTAGTAGGTCATTACCTCAGTAGTAGTAGTAGGTCATTACCTCAATAGTAGTAGTAGGTCATTACCTCAGTAGTAGTAGTAGTGGTCATTACCTCAGTAGTAGTAGTCATAGTAGGTCATTACCTCAGTAGTAGTAGGTCATTACCATAGTAGTAGTAGTAGTAGTAGTAGGTCATTACCTCAGTAGTAGTAGTAGTAGGTCATTACCTCAGTAGTAGTAGTAGTGGCCATTACCTCAGTAGTAGTAGTAGTAGTGGCCATTACCTCAGTAGTAGTAGGCCATTACCTCAGTAGTAGTAGGTCATTACCGTAGTAGTAGTAGGTCATTACCTCAGTAGTAGTAGTAGTAGGTCATTACCTCAGTAGTAGTAGTAGTAGGTAGTAGTAGTAGTAGTAGTAGTAGTAGGTCATTACCTCAGTAGTAGTAGTAGTAGTAGTAGGTCATTACCTCAGTAGTAGTAGTAGTAGTAGGTCATTACCTCAGTAGTAGTAGTAGTAGTAGTAGTAGTAGTAGTAGTAGTAGTAGGTCAATTCCTCAGTAGTAGTAGTACTAGGTCATTACCTCAGTAGTAGTAGTAGTAGTAGTAGTAGTAGGTCATTACCTCAGTAGTAGTAGTAGTAGTAGTAGGTCATTAACTCAGCAGTAGTAGTAGTAGGTCATTACCTCAGTAGTAGTAGTAGTAGTAGTAGTAGTAGTAGTAGGTCATTACCTCAGTAGTAGTAGTAGTAGTAGTAGGTCATTACAGTAGTAGTAGGTCATTAGGTCATTACAGTAGTAGTAGGTCATTACTACAGTAGTAGGTCATTACTACAGTAGTAGGTCATTACCACAGTAGTAGTAGATCATTACCACAGTAGTAGTAGGTCATTACCACAGTAGTAGTAGGTCATTACCTCAGTAGTAGTAGTAGTAGTAGGTCATTACCACAGTAGTAGTAGGTCATTACCTCAGTAGTAGTAGTAGTAGTAGGTCATTACCTCAGTAGTAGTAGTAGGTCATTACTGTAGTAGTAGTAGTAGTAGGTCATTACCGTAGTAGTAGTAGTAGTAGGTCATTACCGTAGTAGTAGTAGGTCATTACCGTAGCAGGTCATTACCTCAGTAGTAGTAGTAGTAGTAGGTCATTACCTCAGTAGTAGTAGTAGTAGTAGTAGTAGGCCATTACCTCAGTAGTAGTAGTAGTAGTAGGTCATTACCTCAGTAGTAGTAGTAGTAGTAGTAGTAGGTCATTACCTCAGTAGTAGTAGTAGTAGTAGTAGTAGTAGTAGTAGGTCATTACCTCAGTAGTAGTAGTAGTGGTAGTGGTAGTAGTAGGTCATTGTAGTAGTAGTAGTAGGTCATTGTAGTAGTAGGTAATTACTGTAGTAGTAGTAGGTCATTGTAGTAGTAGTAGGTCATTGTAGTAGTAGTAGTAGTAGGTCATTACTGTAGTAGTAGTAGAAGGTCATTACTGTAGTAGTAGTAGTAGTAGGTCATTATGGTAGTAGGTCATTACCTCAGTAGTAGTAGTAGTAGTAGTAGTAGGTCATTACCTCAGTAGTAGTAGTAGGTCATTACCTCAGTAGTAGTAGTAGTAGGTCATTACCTCAGTAGTAGTAGTAGTAGTAGGTCATTACCTCAGTAGTAGTAGTAGTAGTAGTAGTAGTAGGTCATTACCTCAGTAGTACTAGTAGTAGGTCATTACAGTAGTAGTAGGTCATTACCGTAGTAGTAGTAGTAGGTCATTACCGTAGTAGTAGTAGTAGGTCATTACCGTAGTAGCAGTAGGTCATTACCGTAGTAGTAGGTCATTACCGTAGTAGTAGGTCATTACCGTAGTATGTCATTACCGTAGTAGTAGTAGTAGGTCATTACCGTAGTAGGTCATTACCGTAGTAGGTCATCGTCGTAGTAGGTCATTACCGTAGTAGGTCATTACCTCCGTAGTAGAAGTAGGTCATTACCTCAGTAGTAGTAGTAGGTCATTACCTCAGTAGTAGTAGTAGTAGGTCATTACCTCAGTAGTAGTAGTAGTAGTATTAGGTCATTACCTCAGTAGTAGTAGTATACCTCAGTAGTAGTAGTAGTAGGTCATTACCTCAGTAGTAGTAGTAGTAGTAGGTCATTACCTCAGTAGTAGTAGTAGTAGGTCATTACCTCAGTAGTAGTAGTATACCTCAGTAGTAGTAGTAGTAGTAGGTCATTACCTCAGTAGTAGTAGTAGTAGTAGGTCATTACCTCAGTAGTAGTAGTAGTAGTAGGTCATTACCTCAGTAGTAGTAGTAGTAGTAGTAGTAGTAGTAGGTCAATTCCTCAGTAGTAGTAGTACTAGGTCATTACCTCAGTAGTAGTAGTAGTAGTAGGTCATTACCTCAGTAGTAGTAGTAGTAGTAGGTCATTACCTCAGTAGTAGTAGTAGTAGTAGGTCATTACCTTAGTAGTAGTAGGTCATTAACTCAGCAGTAGTAGTAGTAGTAGTAGTAGGTCATTACCTCAGTAGTAGTAGTAGTAGTAGGTCATTACCTCAGTAGTAGTTGTAGTAGTAGTAGGTCATTACCTCAGTAGTAGTAGTAGTAGGTCATTACCTCAGTAGTAGTAGTAGTAGGTCATTACCTCAGTAGTAGTAGTAGTAGTAGTAGGTCATTACCTCAGTAGTAGTAGTAGTAGGTCATTACCTCAGTAGTAGTAGTAGTAGGTCATTACCTCAGTAGTAGTAGGTCATTACCTCAGTAGTAGTAGTAGTAGTAGGTCATTACCTCAGTAGTAGTTGTAGTTTGTCATTACCTCAGTAGTAGTAGTAGAAGTAGTAGGTCATTACCTCAGTAGTAGTAGTAGTAGGTCATTAACTCAGTAGTAGTAGTAGTAGTAGGTCATTACCTCAGTAGTAGTAGTAGTAGGTCATTACCTCAGTAGTAGTAGTATACCTCAGTAGTAGTAGTAGTAGTAGTAGGTCATTACCTCAGTAGTAGTAGTAGTAGTAGTAGTAGTAGTAGTAGTAGTAGGTCAATTCCTCAGTAGTAGTAGTACTAGGTCATTACCTCAGTAGTAGTAGTAGTAGTAGGTCATTACCTCAGTAGTAGTAGTAGTAGTAGGTCATTAACTCAGCAGTAGTAGTAGTAGTAGGTCATTACCTCAGTAGTAGTAGTAGTAGTAGTAGGTCATTACCTCAGTAGTAGTTGTAGTAGTAGTAGGTCATTACCTCAGTAGTAGTAGTAGGTCATTACCTCAGTAGTAGTAGTAGGTCATTACCTCAGTAGTAGTAGTAGGTCATTACCTCAGTAGTAGTAGTAGTAGGTCATTACCTCAATAGTAGTAGTAGGTCATTACCTCAGTAGTAGTAGTAGGTCATTACCTCAATAGTAGTAGTAGGTCATTACCTCAGTAGTAGTAGTAGTCATAGTAGGTCATTACCTCAGTAGTAGTAGTAGGTCATTACCGTAGTAGTAGTAGTAGTAGTAGTAGGTCATTACCTCAGTAGTAGTAGTAGTAGTAGGTCATTACCTCAGTAGCAGTAGTAGTAGTAGGTCATTACCTCAGTAGTAGTAGTAGTAGTAGTAGGTCATTACCTCAGTAGTAGTAGTAGTAGGTCATTACCTCAGTAGTAGTAGTAGTAGGTCATTACCTCAGTAGTAGTAGTATACCTCAGTAGTAGTAGTAGTAGTATACCTCAGTAGTAGTAGTAGTAGTAGTATACCTCAGTAGTAGTAGTAGTAGTAGGTCATTACCTCAGTAGTAGTAGTAGTAGGTCATTACCTCAGTAGTAGTAGTAGTAGTAGGTCATTACCTCAGTAGTAGTAGTAGGTCATTACCTCAGTAGTAGTAGTAGTAGTAGTAGTAGTAGTAGTAGGTCATTACAGTAGTAGTAGGTCATTACAGTAGTAGTAGGTCATTACAGTAGTAGTAGGTCATTACCGTAGTAGCAGTAGGTCATTACCGTAGCAGTAGGTCATTACCGTAGTAGTAGGTCATTACCGTAGTAGTAGGTCATTACCGTAGTATGTCATTACCGTAGTAGTAGTAGTAGTAGGTCATTACCGTAGTAGGTCATTACCGTAGTAGGTCATCACCGTAGTAGGTCATCGCCGTAGTAGGTCATTACCGTAGTAGGTCATTACCTCCGTAGTAGAAGTAGGTCATTACCTCAGTAGTAGTAGTAGGTCATTACCTCAGTAGTAGTAGTAGGTCATTACCTCAGTAGTAGTAGTATTAGGTCATTACTTCAGTAGTAGTAGTATACCTCAGTAGTAGTAGTAGTAGTAGTAGTAGGTCATTACCTCAGTAGTAGAAGTAGTAGGTCATTACCTCAGTAGTAGTAGTAGTAGGTCATTAACTCAGTAGTAGTAGTAGTAGTAGGTCATTACCTCAGTAGTAGTAGTAGTAGGTCATTACCTCAGTAGTAGTAGTATACCTCAGTAGTAGTAGTAGTAGTAGTAGGTCATTACCTCAGTAGTAGTAGTAGTAGTAGTAGTAGTAGTAGGTCAATTCCTCAGTAGTAGTAGTACTAGGTCATTACCTCAGTAGTAGTAGTAGTAGTAGGTCATTACCTCAGTAGTAGTAGTAGTAGTAGTAGGTCATTAACTCAGCAGTAGTAGTAGTAGTAGGTCATTACCTCAGTAGTAGTAGTAGTAGTAGTAGTAGTAGTAGGTCATTACCTCAGTAGTAGTTGTAGTAGTAGTAGTAGGTCATTACCTCAGTAGTAGTAGTAGGTCATTACCTCAGTAGTAGTAGTAGGTCATTACCTCAGTAGTAGTAGTAGGTCATTACCTCAGTAGTAGTAGTAGGTCATTACCTCAATAGTAGTAGTAGGTCATTACCTCAGTAGTAGTAGTAGGTCATTACCTCAATAGTAGTAGTAGGTCATTACCTCAGTAGTAGTAGTAGGTCATTACCGTAGTAGTAGTAGTAGTAGTAGTAGGTCATTACCTCAGTAGTAGTAGTAGTAGTAGGTCATTACCTCAGTAGCAGTAGTAGTAGTAGTAGGTCATTACCTCAGTAGTAGTAGTAGTAGGTCATTACCTCAGTAGTAGTAGTAGTAGGTCATTACCTCAGTAGTAGTAGTATACCTCAGTAGTAGTAGTAGTAGTATACCTCAGTAGTAGTAGTAGTAGTAGTATACCTCAGTAGTAGTAGTAGTAGTAGGTCATTACCTCAGTAGTAGTAGTAGTAGGTCATTACCTCAGTAGTAGTAGTAGTAGTAGGTCATTACCTCAGTAGTAGTAGTAGTAGTAGGTCATTACCTCAGTAGTAGTAGTAGTAGTAGGTCATTACCTCAGTAGTACTAGTAGTAGGTCATTACAGTAGTAGTAGGTCATTACAGTAGTAGTAGGTCATTACCGTAGTAGTAGTAGGTCATTACCGTAGTAGTAGGTCATTACCGTAGTAGTAGGTCATTACCGTAGTAGTAGGTCATTACCGTAGTAGTAGGTCATTACCGTAGTAGTAGGTCATTACCGTAGTAGTAGTAGTAGTAGGTCATTACCGTAGTAGGTCATTACCGTAGTAGGTCATCACCGTAGTAGGTCATTACCTCCGTAGTAGAAGTAGGTCATTACCTCAGTAGTAGTAGTAGGTCATTACCTCAGTAGTAGTAGTAGGTCATTACCTCAGTAGTAGTAGTATTAGGTCATTACTTCAGTAGTAGTAGTATACCTCAATAGTAGTAGTAGTAGTAGTAGTAGGTCATTACCTCAGTAGTAGTAGTAGTAGTAGTAGGTCATTACCTCAGTAGTAGTAGTAGTAGGTCATTACCTCAGTAGTAGTAGTATACCTCAGTAGTAGTAGTAGTAGTAGTATACCTCAGTAGTAGTAGTAGTAGTAGTAGGTCATTACCTCAGTAGTAGTAGTAGTAGTAGGTCATTACCTCAGTAGTAGTAGTAGTAGTAGTAGTAGTAGTAGGTCAATTCCTCAGTAGTAGTAGTAGTACTAGGTCATTACCTCAGTAGTAGTAGTAGTAGTAGGTCATTACCTCAGTAGTAGTAGTATTAGTAGGTCATTAACTCAGCAGTAGTAGTAGTAGTAGTAGTAGTAGGTCATTACCTCAGTAGTAGTAGTAGTAGTAGGTCATTACCTCAGTAGTAGTTGTAGTAGTAGTAGGTCATTACCTCAGTAGTAGTAGTAGTAGGTCATTACCTCAGTAGTAGTAGTAGTAGGTCATTACCTCAGTAGTAGTAGTAGTAGGTCATTACCTCAGTAGTAGTAGTAGTAGGTCATTACCTCAGTAGTAGTAGTAGTAGTAGTAGTAGGTCATTACCTCAGTAGTAGTAGTAGTAGTAGGTCATTACCTCAGTAGTAGTTGTAGTTTGTCATTACCTCAGTAGTAGTAGTAGTAGAAGTAGTAGGTCATTACCTCAGTAGTAGTAGAAGTAGTAGGTCATTACCTCAGTAGTAGTAGTAGGTCATTACCTCAGTAGTAGTAGTAGGTCATTACCTCAGTAGTAGTAGTAGGTCATTACCTCAGTAGTAGTAGTAGTAGTAGTAGGTCATTACCTCGTAGTAGTAGTAGGTCATTACCTCAGTAGTAGTAGTAGTAGTAGGTCATTACCTCAGTAGTAGTAGTAGTAGTAGGTCATTACCTCAGTAGTAGTTGTAGTTTGTCATTACCTCAGTAGAAGTAGTAGGTCATTACCTCAGTAGTAGTAGTAGTAGGTCATTAACTCAGTAGTAGTAGTAGTAGTAGGTCATTACCTCAGTAGTAGTAGTAGTAGTAGGTCATTACCTCAGTAGTAGTAGTATACCTCAGTAGTAGTAGTAGTAGGTCATTACCTCAGTAGTAGTAGTAGTAGTAGTAGTAGTAGTAGTAGTAGGTCAATTCCTCAGTAGTAGTAGTACTAGGTCATTACCTCAGTAGTAGTAGTAGTAGGAGGTCATTAACTCAGCAGTAGTAGTAGTAGTAGTAGGTCATTACCTCAGTAGTAGTAGTAGTAGGTCATTACCTCAGTAGTAGTTGTAGTAGTAGTAGGTCATTACCTCAGTAGTAGTAGTAGTAGGTCATTACCTCAGTAGTAGTAGTAGGTCATTACCTCAGTAGTAGTAGTAGGTCATTACCTCAGTAGTAGTAGTAGGTCATTACCTCAATAGTAGTAGTAGGTCATTACCTCAGTAGTAGTAGTAGTGGTCATTACCTCAGTAGTAGTAGTCATAGTAGGTCATTACCTCAGTAGTAGTAGGTCATTACCATAGTAGTAGTAGTAGTAGTAGTAGGTCATTACCTCAGTAGTAGTAGTAGTAGGTCATTACCTCAGTAGTAGTAGTAGTGGCCATTACCTCAGTAGTAGTAGTAGTAGTGGCCATTACCTCAGTAGTAGTAGGCCATTACCTCAGTAGTAGTAGGTCATTACCGTAGTAGTAGTAGGTCATTACCTCAGTAGTAGTAGTAGTAGGTCATTACCTCAGTAGTAGTAGTAGTAGTAGTAGTAGGTCATTACCTCAGTAGTAGTAGTAGTAGTAGGTCATTACCTCAGTAGTAGTAGTAGTAGGTCATTACCTCAGTAGTAGTAGTAGTAGGTCATTACCTCAGTAGTAGTAGTAGTAGTAGTAGTAGTAGTAGTAGTAGTAGTAGGTCAATTCCTCAGTAGTAGTAGTACTAGGTCATTACCTCAGTAGTAGTAGTAGTAGTAGTAGTAGTAGGTCATTACCTCAGTAGTAGTAGTAGTAGTAGTAGGTCATTAACTCAGCAGTAGTAGTAGTAGGTCATTACCTCAGTAGTAGTAGTAGTAGTAGTAGTAGGTCATTACCTCAGTAGTAGTAGTAGTAGGTCATTACCTCAGTAGTAGTAGTAGTAGGTCATTACCTCAGTAGTAGTAGTAGGTCATTACCTCATTAGTAATAGTAGGTCATTACCTCAGTAGTAGTAGTAGGTCATTACCTCAGTAGTAGTAGTAGAAGTAGTAGGTCATTACCTCAGTAGTAGTAGTAGTAGTGGGTCATTAACTCAGTAGTAGTAGTAGTAGGTCATTACCTCAGTAGTAGTAGTAGTAGTTCATTACCTCAGTAGTAGTAGTAGTGGTCATTACCTCAGTAGTAGTTGTCATAGTAGGTCATTACCTCAGTAGTAGTAGTAGTAGTAGTAGGTCATTACCTCAGTAGTAGTAGTAGTAGTAGGTCATTACCTCAGTAGTAGTAGTAGTAGGTCATTACCTCAGTAGTAGTAGTAGTAGTAGGTCATTACCTCAGTAGTAGTGGTCATTACCTCAGTAGTAGTAGTAGTGGTGGCCATTACCTCAGTAGTAGTAGGTCATTACCGTAGTAGTAGTAGTAGTAGTAGTAGTAGTAGTAGTAGTAGGTCATTTACCTCAGTAGTAGTAGAAGTAGGTCATTACCTCAGTAGTAGTAGTAGGTCATTACCTCAGTAGTAGTAGTAGGTCATTACCTCAGTAGTAGTAGTAGTAGGTCATTACCTCAGTAGTAGTAGTAGTAGTAGTACGTCATTACCTCAGTAGTAGTAGCAGAAGTAGTAGGTCATTACCTCAGTAGTAGTAGTAGTAGTAGGTCATTAACTCAGTAGTAGTAGTAGTAGTAGTAGGTCATTACCTCAGTAGTAGTAGTAGTAGGTCATTACCTCAGTAGTAGTAGTAGTAGGTCATTACCTCAGTAGTAGTAGTAGGTCATTACCTCAGTAGTAGTAGTAGGTCATTACCTCAGTAGTAGTAGTAGGTCATTACCTCAGTAGTAGTAGTAGTGGTCATTACCTCAGTAGTAGTAGTCATAGTAGGTCATTACCTCAGTAGTAGTAGTAGGTCATTACCGTAGTAGTAGTAGTAGTAGTAGTAGTAGTAGGTCATTACCTCAGTAGCAGTAGTAGTAGGTCATTACCTCAGTAGTAGTAGTAGTAGTAGTAGTAGGTCATTACCTCAGTAGTAGTAGTAGTAGTAGGTCATTACCTCAGTAGTAGTAGTAGTAGGTCATTACCTCAGTAGTAGTAGTATACCTCAGTAGTAGTAGTAGTAGTATACCTCAGTAGTAGTAGTAGTAGTAGTATACCTCAGTAGTAGTAGTAGTAGTAGTATACCTCAGTAGTAGTAGTAGTAGTAGGTCATTGCCTCAGTAGTAGTAGTAGTAGTAGGTCATTACCTCAGTAGTAGTAGTAGTAGTAGGTCATTACCTCAGTAGTAGTAGTAGTAGTAGTAGTAGTAGTAGTAGGTCATTACCTCAGTAGTACTAGTAGTAGGTCATTACAGTAGTAGTAGGTCATTACAGTAGTAGTAGGTCATTACCGTAGTAGCAGTAGGTCATTACCGTAGCAGTAGGTCATTACCGTAGTAGTAGGTCATTACCGTAGTAGTAGGTCATTACCGTAGTATGTCATTACCGTAGTAGTAGTAGTAGGTCATTACCGTAGTAGGTCATCACCGTAGTAGGTCATCGCCGTAGTAGGTCATTACCGTAGTAGGTCATTACCTCCGTAGTAGAAGTAGGTCATTACCTCAGTAGTAGTAGTAGGTCATTACCTCAGTAGTAGTAGTAGGTCATTACCTCAGTAGTAGTAGTAGTAGTATTAGGTCATTACTTCAGTAGTAGTAGTATACCTCAGTAGTAGTAGTAGTAGTAGTAGGTCATTACCTCAGTAGTAGTAGTAGGTCATTACCTCAGTAGTAGTAGTAGTAGGTCATTACCTCAGTAGTAGTAGTATACCTCAGTAGTAGTAGTAGTAGTAGTAGGTCATTACCTCAGTAGTAGTAGTAGTAGTAGTAGGTCATTACCTCAGTAGTAGTAGTAGTAGTAGGTCATTACCTCAGTAGTAGTAGTAGTAGTAGTAGTAGTAGTAGTAGTAGTAGTAGGTCAATTCCTCAGTAGTAGTAGTAGTACTAGGTCATTACCTCAGTAGTAGTAGTAGTACTAGGTCATTACCTCAGTAGTAGTAGTAGTAGTAGGTCATTACCTCAGTAGTAGTAGTATTAGTAGGTCATTAACTCAGCAGTAGTAGTAGTAGTAGTAGTAGTAGGTCATTACCTCAGTAGTAGTAGTAGTATTAGGTCATTACCTCAGTAGTAGTTGTAGTAGTAGTAGGTCATTACCTCAGTAGTAGTAGTAGTAGGTCATTACCTCAGTAGTAGTAGTATACCTCAGTAGTAGTAGTAGTAGTAGTAGTAGGTCATTACCTCAGTAGTAGAAGTAGTAGGTCATTACCTCAGTAGTAGTAGTAGTAGGTCATTAACTCAGTAGTAGTAGTAGTAGTAGGTCATTACCTCAGTAGTAGTAGTAGTAGGTCATTACCTCAGTAGTAGTAGTATACCTCAGTAGTAGTAGTAGTAGTAGTAGGTCATTACCTCAGTAGTAGTAGTAGTAGTAGTAGTAGTAGTAGTAGTAGTAGGTCAATTCCTCAGTAGTAGTAGTACTAGGTCATTACCTCAGTAGTAGTAGTAGTAGTAGGTCATTACCTCAGTAGTAGTAGTAGTAGTAGTAGGTCATTAACTCAGCAGTAGTAGTAGTAGTAGGTCATTACCTCAGTAGTAGTAGTAGTAGTAGTAGTAGTAGTAGTAGGTCATTACCTCAGTAGTAGTTGTAGTAGTAGTAGGTCATTACCTCAGTAGTAGTAGTAGGTCATTACCTCAGTAGTAGTAGTAGGTCATTACCTCAGTAGTAGTAGTAGGTCATTACCTCAGTAGTAGTAGTAGGTCATTACCTCAATAGTAGTAGTAGGTCATTACCTCAGTAGTAGTAGTAGGTCATTACCTCAATAGTAGTAGTAGGTCATTACCTCAGTAGTAGTAGTCATAGTAGGTCATTACCTCAGTAGTAGTAGTAGGTCATTACCGTAGTAGTAGTAGTAGTAGTAGTAGGTCATTACCTCAGTAGTAGTAGTAGTAGTAGGTCATTACCTCAGTAGCAGTAGTAGTAGTAGGTCATTACCTCAGTAGTAGTAGTAGTAGTAGTAGGTCATTACCTCAGTAGTAGTAGTAGTAGGTCATTACCTCAGTAGTAGTAGTAGTAGGTCATTACCTCAGTAGTAGTAGTATACCTCAGTAGTAGTAGTAGTAGTATACCTCAGTAGTAGTAGTAGTAGTAGTAGTATACCTCAGTAGTAGTAGTAGTAGTAGGTCATTACCTCAGTAGTAGTAGTAGTAGGTCATTACCTCAGTAGTAGTAGTAGTAGTAGGTCATTACCTCAGTAGTAGTAGTAGTAGTAGGTCATTACCTCAGTAGTAGTAGTAGTAGTAGGTCATTACCTCAGTAGTACTAGTAGTAGGTCATTACAGTAGTAGTAGGTCATTACAGTAGTAGTAGGTCATTACCGTAGTAGCAGTAGGTCATTACCGTAGCAGTAGGTCATTACCGTAGTAGTAGGTCATTACCGTAGTAGTAGGTCATTACCGTAGTAGTAGGTCATTACCGTAGTCGTAGTAGTAGTAGGTCATTACCGTAGTAGGTCATTACCGTAGTAGGTCATTACCTCCGTAGTAGAAGTAGGTCATTACCTCAGTAGTAGTAGTAGGTCATTACCTCAGTAGTAGTAGTAGGTCATTACCTCAGTAGTAGTAGTATTAGGTCATTACTTCAGTAGTAGTAGTATACCTCAGTAGTAGTAGTAGTAGTAGTAGTAGTAGGTCATTACCTCAGTAGTAGTAGTAGTAGTAGTAGGTCATTACCTCAGTAGTAGTAGTAGGTCATTACCTCAGTAGTAGTAGTATACCTCAGTAGTAGTAGTAGTAGTAGTATACCTCAGTAGTAGTAGTAGTAGTAGTAGTAGGTCATTACCTCAGTAGTAGTAGTAGTAGTAGGTCATTACCTCAGTAGTAGTAGTAGTAGTAGTAGTAGTAGTAGTAGTAGTAGGTCAATTCCTCAGTAGTAGTAGTACTAGGTCATTACCTCAGTAGTAGTAGTAGTAGTAGGTCATTACCTCAGTAGTAGTAGTAGTAGGAGGTCATTAACTCAGCAGTAGTAGTAGTAGTAGTAGGTCATTACCTCAGTAGTAGTAGTAGTAGGTCATTACCTCAGTAGTAGTTGTAGTAGTAGTAGGTCATTACCTCAGTAGTAGTAGTAGTAGGTCATTACCTCAGTAGTAGTAGTAGGTCATTACCTCAGTAGTAGTAGTAGGTCATTACCTCAGTAGTAGTAGTAGGTCATTACCTCAATAGTAGTAGTAGGTCATTACCTCAGTAGTAGTAGTAGTGGTCATTACCTCAGTAGTAGTAGTCATAGTAGGTCATTACCTCAGTAGTAGTAGGTCATTACCATAGTAGTAGTAGTAGTAGTAGTAGGTCATTACCTCAGTAGTAGTAGTAGTAGGTCATTACCTCAGTAGTAGTAGTAGTGGCCATTACCTCAGTAGTAGTAGTAGTAGTGGCCATTACCTCAGTAGTAGTAGGCCATTACCTCAGTAGTAGTAGGTCATTACCGTAGTAGTAGTAGGTCATTACCTCAGTAGTAGTAGTAGTAGGTCATTACCTCAGTAGTAGTAGTAGTAGTAGTAGTAGTAGGTCATTACCTCAGTAGTAGTAGTAGTAGTAGGTCATTACCTCAGTAGTAGTAGTAGTAGGTCATTACCTCAGTAGTAGTAGTAGTAGTAGTAGTAGTAGTAGTAGTAGTAGTAGTAGTAGTAGTAGTAGGTCAATTCCTCAGTAGTAGTAGTACTAGGTCATTACCTCAGTAGTAGTAGTAGTAGTAGTAGTAGTAGGTCATTACCTCAGTAGTAGTAGTAGTAGTAGTAGGTCATTAACTCAGCAGTAGTAGTAGTAGGTCATTACCTCAGTAGTAGTAGTAGTAGTAGTAGTAGTAGGTCATTACCTCAGTAGTAGTAGTAGTAGTAGTAGGTCATTACAGTAGTAGTAGGTCATTAGGTCATTACAGTAGTAGTAGGTCATTACTACAGTAGTAGGTCATTACTACAGTAGTAGGTCATTACCACAGTAGTAGTAGATCATTACCACAGTAGTAGTAGGTCATTACCACAGTAGTAGTAGGTCATTACCTCAGTAGTAGTAGTAGTAGGTCATTACCACAGTAGTAGTAGGTCATTACCTCAGTAGTAGTAGTAGTAGTAGGTCATTACCTCAGTAGTAGTAGTAGGTCATTACTGTAGTAGTAGTAGTAGTAGGTCATTACCGTAGTAGTAGTAGTAGTAGGTCATTACCGTAGTAGTAGTAGTAGTAGTAGTAGGTCATTAACTCAGCAGTAGTAGTAGTAGTAGGTCATTACCTCAGTAGTAGTAGTAGTAGTAGTAGTAGTAGTAGTAGGTCATTACCTCAGTAGTAGTTGTAGTAGTAGTAGGTCATTACCTCAGTAGTAGTAGTAGGTCATTACCTCAGTAGTAGTAGTAGGTCATTACCTCAGTAGTAGTAGTAGGTCATTACCTCAGTAGTAGTAGTAGGTCATTACCTCAATAGTAGTAGTAGGTCATTACCTCAGTAGTAGTAGTAGGTCATTACCTCAGTAGTAGTAGTAGGTCATTACCTCAGTAGTAGTAGTCATAGTAGGTCATTACCTCAGTAGTAGTAGTAGGTCATTACCGTAGTAGTAGTAGTAGTAGTAGTAGGTCATTACCTCAGTAGTAGTAGTAGTAGTAGGTCATTACCTCAGTAGCAGTAGTAGTAGTAGGTCATTACCTCAGTAGTAGTAGTAGTAGTAGTAGGTCATTACCTCAGTAGTAGTAGTAGTAGGTCATTACCTCAGTAGTAGTAGTAGTAGGTCATTACCTCAGTAGTAGTAGTATACCTCAGTAGTAGTAGTAGTAGTATACCTCAGTAGTAGTAGTAGTAGTAGTAGTATACCTCAGTAGTAGTAGTAGTAGTAGGTCATTACCTCAGTAGTAGTAGTAGTAGGTCATTACCTCAGTAGTAGTAGTAGTAGTAGGTCATTACCTCAGTAGTAGTAGTAGTAGTAGGTCATTACCTCAGTAGTAGTAGTAGTAGTAGGTCATTACCTCAGTAGTACTAGTAGTAGGTCATTACAGTAGTAGTAGGTCATTACAGTAGTAGTAGGTCATTACCGTAGTAGCAGTAGGTCATTACCGTAGCAGTAGGTCATTACCGTAGTAGTAGGTCATTACCGTAGTAGTAGGTCATTACCGTAGTAGTAGGTCATTACCGTAGTCGTAGTAGTAGTAGGTCATTACCGTAGTAGGTCATTACCGTAGTAGGTCATCACCGTAGTAGGTCATTACCGTAGTAGGTCATTACCTCCGTAGTAGAAGTAGGTCATTACCTCAGTAGTAGTAGTAGGTCATTACCTCAGTAGTAGTAGTAGGTCATTACCTCAGTAGTAGTAGTATTAGGTCATTACTTCAGTAGTAGTAGTATACCTCAGTAGTAGTAGTAGTAGTAGTAGTAGGTCATTACCTCAGTAGTAGTAGTAGTAGTAGTAGGTCATTACCTCAGTAGTAGTAGTAGTAGGTCATTACCTCAGTAGTAGTAGTATACCTCAGTAGTAGTAGTAGTAGTAGTAGTATACCTCAGTAGTAGTAGTAGTAGTAGTAGGTCATTACCTCAGTAGTAGTAGTAGTAGTAGGTCATTACCTCAGTAGTAGTAGTAGTAGTAGTAGTAGTAGTAGTAGTAGTAGGTCAATTCCTCAGTAGTAGTAGTACTAGGTCATTACCTCAGTAGTAGTAGTAGTAGTAGGTCATTACCTCAGTAGTAGTAGTAGTGGTCATTACCTCAGTAGTAGTAGTCATAGTAGGTCATTACCTCAGTAGTAGTAGGTCATTACCATAGTAGTAGTAGTAGTAGTAGTAGTAGGTCATTACCTCAGTAGTAGTAGTAGTAGTAGGTCATTACCTCAGTAGTAGTAGTAGTAGGAGGTCATTAACTCAGCAGTAGTAGTAGTAGTAGTAGGTCATTACCTCAGTAGTAGTAGTAGTAGGTCATTACCTCAGTAGTAGTTGTAGTAGTAGTAGGTCATTACCTCAGTAGTAGTAGTAGTAGGTCATTACCTCAGTAGTAGTAGTAGGTCATTACCTCAGTAGTAGTAGTAGGTCATTACCTCAGTAGTAGTAGTAGGTAGTAGTAGTAGGTCATTACCTCAGTAGTAGTAGTAGTCATTACCTCAGTAGTAGTAGTAGTAGGTCAGTAGTAGTAGGTTACCTCAGGTCAGTAGTAGTAGTAGTAGTAGTAGTAGGTCATTACCTCAGTAGTAGTAGTAGTAGTAGGTCATTACCTCAGTAGTAGTAGTAGTAGTAGTAGTAGGTCATTACCTCGTAGTAGTAGTAGTAGTAGGTCATTACCTCAGTAGTAGTAGTAGTAGTATACCTCAGTAGTAGTAGTAGTAGTAGTATACCTCAGTAGTAGTAGTAGTAGTAGGTCATTACCTCAGTAGTAGTAGTAGTAGGTCATTACCTCAGTAGTAGTAGTAGTAGTAGGTCATTACCTCAGTAGTAGTAGTAGTAGTAGGTCATTACCTCAGTAGTAGTAGTAGTAGTAGGTCATTACCTCAGTAGTACTAGTAGTAGGTCATTACAGTAGTAGTAGGTCATTACAGTAGTAGTAGGTCATTACCGTAGTAGTAGTAGGTCATTACCGTAGTAGTAGGTCATTACCGTAGTAGTAGGTCATTACCGTAGTAGTAGGTCATTACCGTAGTAGTAGTAGTAGTAGGTCATTACCGTAGTAGGTCATTACCGTAGTAGGTCATCACCGTAGTAGGTCATCGCCGTAGTAGGTCATTACCGTAGTAGGTCATTACCTCCGTAGTAGAAGTAGGTCATTACCTCAGTAGTAGTAGTAGGTCATTACCTCAGTAGTAGTAGTAGGTCATTACCTCAGTAGTAGTAGTATTAGGTCATTACTTCAGTAGTAGTAGTATACCTCAATAGTAGTAGTAGTAGTAGTAGTAGGTCATTACCTCAGTAGTAGTAGTAGTAGTAGTAGGTCATTACCTCAGTAGTAGTAGTAGTAGGTCATTACCTCAGTAGTAGTAGTATACCTCAGTAGTAGTAGTAGTAGTAGTATACCTCAGTAGTAGTAGTAGTAGTAGTAGGTCATTACCTCAGTAGTAGTAGTAGTAGTAGGTCATTACCTCAGTAGTAGTAGTAGTAGTAGTAGTAGTAGTAGTAGTAGGTCAATTCCTCAGTAGTAGTAGTAGTACTAGGTCATTACCTCAGTAGTAGTAGTAGTAGTAGGTCATTACCTCAGTAGTAGTAGTATTAGTAGGTCATTAACTCAGCAGTAGTAGTAGTAGTAGTAGTAGTAGGTCATTACCTCAGTAGTAGTAGTAGTAGTAGGTCATTACCTCAGTAGGTAGTAGTAGTAGGTCATTACCTCAGTAGTAGTAGTAGTAGGTCATTACATAAGTAGTAGTAGTAGTAGGTCATTACCTCAGTAGTAGTAGTAGTAGGTCATTACCTCAGTAGTAGTAGTAGTAGGTCATTACCTCAGTAGTAGTAGTAGTAGTAGTAGTAGGTCATTCTCAGTAGTAGTAGTAGTAGTAGGTCATTACCTCAGTAGTAGTAGTCATTACCTCAGTAGTAGTAGTAGTAGAAGTAGTAGGTCATTACCTCAGTAGTAGTAGAAGTAGTAGTCATTACCTCAGTAGTAGTAGTAGGTCATTAGTAGTAGTAGTAGTAGGTCATTACCTCAGTAGTAGTAGTAGTAGTAGTAGGTAGTAGTAGTAGTAGTAGTAGGTCATTACCTCAGTAGTAGTAGTAGTAGTAGTAGGTCATTACCTCAGTAGTAGTAGTAGTAGTAGGTCATTAGTAGTAGTAGTAGTAGTAGTAGTAGGTCATTACCTCAGTAGTAGTTGTAGTTTGTCATTACCTCAGTAGAAGTAGTAGGTCATTACCTCAGTAGTAGTAGTAGTAGGTCATTAACTCAGTAGTAGTAGTAGTAGTAGGTCATTACCTCAGTAGTAGTAGTAGTAGTAGGTCATTACCTCAGTAGTAGTAGTATACCTCAGTAGTAGTAGTAGTAGTAGTAGGTCATTACCTCAGTAGTAGTAGTAGTAGTAGTAGTAGTAGTAGTAGTAGGTCAATTCCTCAGTAGTAGTAGTACTAGGTCATTACCTCAGTAGTAGTAGTAGTAGTAGGTCATTACCTCAGTAGTAGTAGTAGTAGGAGGTCATTAACTCAGCAGTAGTAGTAGTAGTAGTAGGTCATTACCTCAGTAGTAGTAGTAGTAGGTCATAGTAGTTGTACCTCAGTAGTAGTAGTAGTAGTAGGTCATTACCTCAGTAGTAGTAGTAGTCAGTAGTAGTAGTAGTAGTAGTAGGTCATTACCTCAGTAGTAGTAGTAGGTCATTACCTCAGTAGTAGTAGTAGGTCATTACCTCTCAGTAGTAGTAGTAGTAGGTCTCAGTAGTAGTAGTAGTAGGTCATTACCTCAGTAGTATTACCTCAGTAGTAGTAGTAGGTCATTACCTCAGTAGTAGTAGTAGGTCATTACCTCAATAGTAGTAGTAGGTCATTACCTCAGTAGTAGTAGTAGTGGTCATTACCTCAGTAGTAGTAGTCATAGTAGGTCATTACCTCAGTAGTAGTAGGTCATTACCATAGTAGTAGTAGTAGTAGTAGTAGGTCATTACCTCAGTAGTAGTAGTAGTAGGTCATTACCTCAGTAGTAGTAGTAGTGGCCATTACCTCAGTAGTAGTAGTAGTAGTGGCCATTACCTCAGTAGTAGTAGGCCATTACCTCAGTAGTAGTAGGTCATTACCGTAGTAGTAGTAGGTCATTACCTCAGTAGTAGTAGTAGTAGGTCATTACCTCAGTAGTAGTAGTAGTAGTAGTAGTAGGTCATTACCTCAGTAGTAGTAGTAGTAGTAGGTCATTACCTCAGTAGTAGTAGTAGTAGGTCATTACCTCAGTAGTAGTAGTAGTAGGTCATTACCTCAGTAGTAGTAGTAGTAGTAGTAGTAGTAGTAGTAGGTCAATTCCTCAGTAGTAGTAGTACTAGGTCATTACCTCAGTAGTAGTAGTAGTAGTAGTAGTAGGTCATTACCTCAGTAGTAGTAGTAGTAGTAGTAGGTCATTAACTCAGCAGTAGTAGTAGTAGGTCATTACCTCAGTAGTAGTAGTAGTAGTAGTAGTAGGTCATTACCTCAGTAGTAGTAGTAGTAGGTCATTACCTCAGTAGTAGTAGTAGTAGGTCATTACCTCAGTAGTAGTAGTAGGTCATTACCTCATTAGTAATAGTAGGTCATTACCTCAGTAGTAGTAGTAGGTCATTACCTCAGTAGTAGTAGTAGAAGTAGTAGGTCATTACCTCAGTAGTAGTAGTAGTAGTGGGTCATTAACTCAGTAGTAGTAGTAGTAGGTCATTACCTCAGTAGTAGTAGTAGTAGTAGTAGTAGGTCATTACCTCAGTAGTAGTAGTAGTAGTTCATTACCTCAGTAGTAGTAGTAGTGGTCATTACCTCAGTAGTAGTAGTAGTAGTGGCCATTACCTCAGTAGTAGTAGGTCATTACCGTAGTAGTAGTAGTAGTAGTAGTAGTAGTAGTAGTAGGTCATTTACCTCAGTAGTAGTAGAAGTAGGTCATTACCTCAGTAGTAGTAGTAGGTCATTACCTCAGTAGTAGTAGTAGGTCATTACCTCAGTAGTAGTAGTAGTAGTAGTAGTAGTAGGTCATTACCTCAGTAGTAGTAGTAGTAGTAGTAGTACGTCATTACCTCAGTAGTAGTAGCAGAAGTAGTAGGTCATTACCTCAGTAGTAGTAGTAGTAGTAGTAGGTCATTAACTCAGTAGTAGTAGTAGTTGTAGTAGGTCATTACCTCAGTAGTAGTAGTAGTAGGTCATTACCTCAGTAGTAGTAGTAGTAGTAGGTCATTACCTCAGTAGTAGTAGTAGTGGTCATTACCTCAGTAGTAGTAGTCATAGTAGGTCATTACCTCAGTAGTAGTAGTAGTAGTAGGTCATTACCTCAGTAGCAGTAGTAGGTCATTACCGTAGTAGTAGTAGTAGTAGGTCATTACCTCAGTAGTAGTAGTAGGTCATTACCTCAGTAGTAGTAGTAGTAGTAGTACTAGGTCATTACCTCAGTAGTAGTAGTAGTAGTAGGTCATTACCTCAGTAGTAGTAGTAGGTCATTACCTCAATAGTAGTAGTAGTAGTAGTAGTAGGTCATTACCTCAGTAGCAGTAGTAGTAGGTCATTACCTCAGTAGTAGTAGTAGTAGGTCATTACCTCAGTAGTAGTAGTAGTAGTAGTAGTAGTAGGTCATTAACTCAGTAGTAGTAGTAGTAGTAGGTCATTACCTCAGTAGTAGTAGTAGGTCATTACCTCAGTAGTAGTAGTAGTAGTAGTAGTAGTAGGTCATTACCTCAGTAGTAGTAGTAGTAGTAGGTCATTAACTCAGCAGTAGTAGTAGTAGTAGTAGTAGTAGGTCATTACCTCAGTAGTAGTAGTAGTAGTAGTAGTAGTAGTAGTAGTAGGTCATTACCTCAGTAGTAGTAGTAGTAGTAGGTCATTACCTCAGTAGTAGTAGTAGTAGTAGTAGTAGGTCATTACCTCAGTAGTAGTAGTAGTAGTACGTCATTACCTCAGTAGTAGTAGCAGAAGTAGTAGGTCATTACCTCAGTAGTAGTAGTAGTAGTAGGTCATTAACTCAGTAGTAGTAGTAGTAGGTCATTAACTCAGTAGTAGTAGTAGTAGGTCATTACCTCAGTAGTAGTAGTAGTAGTAGTAGGTCATTAACTCAGCAGTAGTAGTAGTAGGTCATTACCTCAGTAGTAGTAGTAGTAGTAGTAGGTCATTACCTCAGTAGTAGTTGTAGTAGTAGTAGGTAATTACCTCAGTAGTAGTAGTAGGTCATTAACTCAGCAGTAGTAGTAGTAGTAGTAGTAGGTCATTACCTCAGTAGTAGTAGTAGTAGTAGTAGGTCATTACCTCAGTAGTAGTAGTAGGTCATTACCTCAGTAGTAGTAGTAGGTCATTTCCTCAGTAGTAGTAGTAGGTCATTACCTCAGTAGTAGTAGTAGTAGTAGTACTAGGTCATTACCTCAGTAGTAGTAGTAGTAGTAGGTCATTACCTCAGTAGTAGTAGTAGGTCATTACCTCAATAGTAGTAGTAGTAGTAGTAGTAGTAGGTCATTACCTCAGTAGCAGTAGTAGTAGGTCATTACCTCAGTAGTAGTAGTAGTAGGTCATTACCTCAGTAGTAGTAGTAGTAGTAGTAGTAGGTCATTACCTCAGTAGTAGTAGTAGTAGTAGTAGTAGTAGTAGTAGTAGTAGTAGGTCATTACCTCAGTAGTAGTAGTAGTAGGTCATTACCTCAGTAGTAGTAGTAGTAGGTCATTACCTCAGTAGTAGTAGTAGTAGTATACCTCAGTAGTAGTAGTAGTAGTAGGTCATTACCTCAGTAGTAGTAGTAGTAGTATACCTCAGTAGTAGTAGTAGTAGTAGGTCATTACCTCAGTAGTAGTAGTAGTAGTAGGTCATTACCTCAGTAGTAGTAGTAGTAGTAGGTCATTACCTCAGTAGTAGTAGTAGTAGTAGTAGTAGTAGGTCAATTCCTCAGTAGTAGTAGTACTAGGTCATTACCTCAGTAGTAGTAGTAGTAGTAGTAGTAGTAGGTCATTACCTCAGTAGTAGTAGTAGTAGTAGTAGGTCATTAACTCAGCAGTAGTAGTAGTAGTAGTCGGTCATTAACTCAGTAGTAGTAGTAGTAGTAGTAGGTCATTACCTCAGTAGTAGTTGTAGTAGTAGTAGGTCATTACCTCAGTAGTAGTAGTAGGTCATTAACTCAGCAGTAGTAGTAGTAGTAGGAGTAGGTCATTACCTCAGTAGTAGTTGTAGTAGTAGTAGGTCATTACCTCAGTAGTAGTAGTAGTAGTAGGTCATTACCTCAGTAGTAGTAGTAGGTCATTACCTCAGTAGTAGTAGTAGTAGTAGTAGTAGTAGGTCATTACCTCAGTAGTAGTAGTAGGTCATTACCTCAATAGTAGTAGTAGTAGTAGTAGTAGTAGGTCATTACCTCAGTAGCAGTAGTAGTAGGTCATTACCTCAGTAGTAGTAGTAGGTCATTACGTCAGTAGTAGTAGGTCATTACCGTAGTAGTAGTAGTAGGTCATTACCTCAGTAGTAGTAGTAGTAGGTCATTACCTCAGTAGTAGTAGTAGTAGGTCAATTCCTCAGTAGTAGTAGTACTAGGTCATTACCTCAGTAGTAGTAGTAGTAGTAGTAGTAGGTCATTACCTCAGTAGTAGTAGTAGTAGTAGTAGGTCATTAACTCAGCAGTAGTAGTAGTAGTAGTAGGTCATTACCTCAGTAGTAGTAGTAGTAGTAGTAGTAGGTCATTACCTCAGTAGTAGTTGTAGTAGTAGTAGGTCATTACCTCAGTAGTAGTAGTAGGTCATTAACTCAGCAGTAGTAGTAGTAGTAGGAGTAGGTCATTACCTCAGTAGTAGTTGTAGTAGTAGTAGGTCATTACCTCAGTAGTAGTAGTAGTAGTAGTAGGTCATTACCTCAGTAGTAGTAGTAGGTCATTACCTCAGTAGTAGTAGTAGGTCATTACCTCAGTAGTAGTAGTAGGTCATTACCTCAGTAGTAGTAGTAGTAGTAGTACTAGGTCATTACCTCAGTAGTAGTAGTAGTAGTAGGTCATTACCTCAGTAGTAGTAGTAGGTCATTACCTCAATAGTAGTAGTAGTAGTAGTAGTAGGTCATTACCTCAGTAGCAGTAGTAGTAGGTCATTACCTCAGTAGTAGTAGTAGTAGGTCATTACCTCAGTAGTAGTAGTAGTAGTAGTAGTAGGTCATTAACTCAGTAGTAGTAGTAGTAGTAGGTCATTACCTCAGTAGTAGTAGTAGGTCATTACCTCAGTAGTAGTAGTAGTAGTAGTAGTAGTAGGTCATTACCTCAGTAGTAGTAGTAGTAGTAGGTCATTAACTCAGCAGTAGTAGTAGTAGTAGTAGTAGTAGGTCATTACCTCAGTAGTAGTAGTAGTAGTAGTAGTAGTAGGTCATTACCTCAGTAGTAGTAGTAGTAGTAGTAGGTCATTACCTCAGTAGTAGTAGTAGTAGTAGTAATAGGTCATTACCTCAGTAGTAGTAGTAGTAGTACGTCATTACCTCAGTAGTAGTAGCAGAAGTAGTAGGTCATTACCTCAGTAGTAGTAGTAGTAGTAGGTCATTAACTCAGTAGTAGTAGTAGTAGGTCATTAACTCAGTAGTAGTAGTAGTAGGTCATTACCTCAGTAGTAGTAGTAGTAGTAGTAGGTCATTAACTCAGCAGTAGTAGTAGTAGTAGTAGGTCATTACCTCAGTAGTAGTAGTAGTAGTAGTAGGTCATTACCTCAGTAGTAGTTGTAGTAGTAGTAGGTAATTAACTCAGCAGTAGTAGTAGTAGTAGTAGGTCATTACCTCAGTAGTAGTAGTAGTAGTAATAGGTCATTACCTCAGTAGTAGTAGTAGTAGTTCATTACCTCAGTAGTAGTAGTAGTGGTCATTACCTCAGTAGTAGTTGTCATAGTAGGTCATTACCTCAGTAGTAGTAGTAGTAGTAGTAGGTCATTACCTCAGTAGTAGTAGTAGTAGTAGGTCATTACCTCAGTAGTAGTAGTAGTAGTAGGTCATTACCTCAGTAGTAGTAGTAGTAGTAGGTCATTACCTCAGTAGTAGTAGTAGTGGTCATTACCTCAGTAGTAGTAGTAGTAGTGGCCATTACCTCAGTAGTAGTAGGTCATTACCGTAGTAGTAGTAGTAGTAGTAGTAGTAGTAGTAGTAGTAGGTCAATTCCTCAGTAGTAGTAGTACTAGGTCATTACCTCAGTAGTAGTAGTAGTAGTAGTAGTAGGTCATTACCTCAGTAGTAGTAGTAGTAGTAGTAGGTCATTAACTCAGCAGTAGTAGTAGTAGGTCATTAACTCAGCAGTAGTAGTAGTAGGTCATTACCTCAGTAGTAGTAGTAGTAGGTCATTACCTCAGTAGTAGTAGTAGTAGTGGGTCATTAACTCAGTAGTAGTAGTAGTAGGTCATTACCTCAGTAGTAGTAGTAGTAGGTCATTACCTCAGTAGTAGTAGTAGGTCATTACCTCAGTAGTAGTAGTAGTGGTCATTACCTCAGTAGTAGTTGTCATAGTAGGTCATTACCTCAGTAGTAGTAGTAGTAGTAGGTCATTACCTCAGTAGTAGTAGTAGTAGTAGTAGGTCATTACCTCAGTAGTAGTAGTAGTAGGTCATTACCTCAGTAGTAGTAGTAGTAGTAGGTCATTACCTCAGTAGTAGTAGTAGTGGTCATTACCTCAGTAGTAGTAGTAGTAGTGGCCATTACCTCAGTAGTAGTAGGTCATTACCGTAGTAGTAGTAGTAGTAGTAGTAGTAGTAGTAGTAGGTCATTTACCTCAGTAGTAGTAGAAGTAGGTCATTACCTCAGTAGTAGTAGTAGGTCATTACCTCAGTAGTAGTAGTAGGTCATTACCTCAGTAGTAGTAGTAGTAGTAGTAGTAGTAGTAGGTCATTACCTCAGTAGTAGTAGTAGTAGTAGTAGTACGTCATTACCTCAGTAGTAGTAGCAGAAGTAGTAGGTCATTACCTCAGTAGTAGTAGTAGTAGTAGTAGGTCATTAACTCAGTAGTAGTAGTAGTTGTAGTAGGTCATTACCTCAGTAGTAGTAGTAGTAGGTCATTACCTCAGTAGTAGTAGTAGTAGTAGGTCATTACCTCAGTAGTAGTAGTAGTGGTCATTACCTCAGTAGTAGTAGTCATAGTAGGTCATTACCTCAGTAGTAGTAGTAGTAGTAGGTCATTACCTCAGTAGCAGTAGTAGGTCATTACCGTAGTAGTAGTAGTAGTAGGTCATTACCTCAGTAGTAGTAGTAGTAGGTCATTACCTCAGTAGTAGTAGTAGTGGTCATTACCTCAGTAGTAGTAGTAGTCATAGTAGGTCATTACCTCAGTAGTAGTAGGTCATTACCTCAGTAGTAGTAGTAGTAGTAGTAGGTCATTAACTCAGCAGTAGTAGTAGTAGTAGTAGGTCATTACCTCAGTAGTAGTAGTAGTAGTAGTAGGTCATTACCTCAGTAGTAGTAGTAGTAGGTCATTACCTCAGTAGTAGTAGTAGTAGGTCATTACCTCAGTAGTAGTAGTATACCTCAGTAGTAGTAGTAGTAGTAGGTCATTACCTCAGTAGTAGTAGTAGTGGTCATTACCTCAGTAGTAGTAGTAGTAGTGGCCATTACCTCAGTAGTAGTAGGTCATTACCGTAGTAGTAGTAGTAGTAGTAGTAGTAGTAGTAGTAGGTCATTTACCTCAGTAGTAGTAGAAGTAGGTCATTACCTCAGTAGTAGTAGTAGGTCATTACCTCAGTAGTAGTAGTAGGTCATTACCTCAGTAGTAGTAGTAGTAGTAGTAGTAGTAGGTCATTACCTCAGTAGTAGTAGTAGTAGTAGTAGTACGTCATTACCTCAGTAGTAGTAGCAGAAGTAGTAGGTCATTACCTCAGTAGTAGTAGTAGTAGTAGTAGGTCATTAACTCAGTAGTAGTAGTAGTTGTAGTAGGTCATTACCTCAGTAGTAGTAGTAGTAGGTCATTACCTCAGTAGTAGTAGTAGTAGTAGGTCATTACCTCAGTAGTAGTAGTAGTGGTCATTACCTCAGTAGTAGTAGTCATAGTAGGTCATTACCTCAGTAGTAGTAGTAGTAGTAGGTCATTACCTCAGTAGCAGTAGTAGGTCATTACCGTAGTAGTAGTAGTAGTAGGTCATTACCTCAGTAGTAGTAGTAGTAGGTCATTACCTCAGTAGTAGTAGTAGTGGTCATTACCTCAGTAGTAGTAGTAGTCATAGTAGGTCATTACCTCAGTAGTAGTAGGTCATTACCTCAGTAGTAGTAGTAGTAGTAGTAGGTCATTAACTCAGCAGTAGTAGTAGTAGTAGTAGGTCATTACCTCAGTAGTAGTAGTAGTAGTAGTAGGTCATTACCTCAGTAGTAGTTGTAGTAGTAGTAGGTCATTACCTCAGTAGTAGTAGTAGGTCATTAACTCAGCAGTAGTAGTAGTAGTAGGAGTAGGTCATTACCTCAGTAGTAGTTGTAGTAGTAGTAGGTCATTACCTCAGTAGTAGTAGTAGTAGTAGGTCATTACCTCAGTAGTAGTAGTAGGTCATTACCTCAGTAGTAGTAGTAGGTCATTACCTCAGTAGTAGTAGTAGGTCATTACCTCAGTAGTAGTAGTAGTAGTAGTACTAGGTCATTACCTCAGTAGTAGTAGTAGTAGTAGGTCATTACCTCAGTAGTAGTAGTAGGTCATTACCTCAATAGTAGTAGTAGTAGTAGTAGTAGGTCATTACCTCAGTAGCAGTAGTAGTAGGTCATTACCTCAGTAGTAGTAGTAGTAGGTCATTACCTCAGTAGTAGTAGTAGTAGTAGTAGTAGGTCATTACGTCAGTAGTAGTAGGTCATTACCGTAGTAGTAGTAGTAGGTCATTACCTCAGTAGTAGTAGTAGTAGGTCATTACCTCAGTAGTAGTAGTAGTAGTAGTAGTAGGTCATTACCTCAGTAGTAGTTGTAGTAGTAGTAGGTCATTACCTCAGTAGTAGTAGTAGTAGTAGGTCATTACCTCAGTAGTAGTAGTAGTAGGTCATTACCTCAGTAGTAGTAGTAGTATACCTCAGTAGTAGTAGTAGTAGTAGGTCATTACCTCATTAGTAGTAGTAGTAGGTCATTACCTCAGTAGTAGTAGTAGTAGTAGGTCATTACCTCAGTAGTAGTAGTAGTAGGTCATTACCTCAGTATTAGTAGTAGGTCATTACCTCAGTAGTAGTAATAGGTCATTACCTCAGTAGTAGTAGTAGGTCATTACCTCAGTAGTAGTAGTAGTAGTAGGTCATTACCTCAGTAGTAGTAGTAGTAGTAGGTCATGACCTACTAGTGGTAGTAGGTCATTTCCTCAGTAGTAGTAGTAGTAGTAGTAGTAGTAGTAGTAGGTCAATTCCTCAGTAGTAGGAGGTCATTACCTCAGTAGTATTAGGTCATTACCTCAGTAGTAGTAGTAGTAGGTCATTACCTCAGTAGTAGTAGTAGGTCATTACCGTAGTAGTAGTAGTAGTAGGTCATTACCTCAGTAGTAGTAGTAGTAGGTCATTACCTCAGTAGTAGTAGTAGTAGTAGTAGTAGTAGTAGTAGTAGTAGTAGTAGTAGTAGGTCATTACCTCAGTAGTAGTAGTAGTAGGTCATTACCTCAGTAGTAGTAGTAGTAGTAGTAGGTCATTACCTCAGTAGTAGTAGTAGTAGTAGTAGGTCATTACCTCAGTAGTAGTAGTAGTAGGTCATTACCTCAGTAGTAGTAGTAGTAGTATACCTCAGTAGTAGTAGTAGTAGTAGGTCATTACCTCATTAGTAGTAGTAGTAGGTCATTACCTCAGTAGTAGTAGTAGTAGTAGGTCATTACCTCAGTAGTAGTAGTAGTAGGTCAATTCCTCAGTAGTAGTAGTACTAGGTCATTACCTCAGTAGTAGTAGTAGTAGTAGTAGTAGGTCATTACCTCAGTAGTAGTAGTAGTAGTAGTAGGTCATTAACTCAGCAGTAGTAGTAGTAGTAGTAGGTCATTACCTCAGTAGTAGTAGTAGTAGTAGTAGGTCATTACCTCAGTAGTAGTTGTAGTAGTAGTAGGTCATTACCTCAGTAGTAGTAGTAGGTCATTAACTCAGCAGTAGTAGTAGTAGTAGGAGTAGGTCATTACCTCAGTAGTAGTTGTAGTAGTAGTAGGTCATTACCTCAGTAGTAGTAGTAGTAGTAGGTCATTACCTCAGTAGTAGTAGTAGGTCATTACCTCAGTAGTAGTAGTAGGTCATTACCTCAGTAGTAGTAGTAGGTCATTACCTCAGTAGTAGTAGTAGTAGTAGTACTAGGTCATTACCTCAGTAGTAGTAGTAGTAGTAGGTCATTACCTCAGTAGTAGTAGTAGGTCATTACCTCAATAGTAGTAGTAGTAGTAGTAGTAGGTCATTACCTCAGTAGCAGTAGTAGTAGGTCATTACCTCAGTAGTAGTAGTAGTAGGTCATTACCTCAGTAGTAGTAGTAGTAGTAGTAGTAGTAGGTCATTAACTCAGTAGTAGTAGTAGTAGTAGGTCATTACCTCAGTAGTAGTAGTAGGTCATTACCTCAGTAGTAGTAGTAGTAGTAGTAGTAGTAGTAGGTCATTACCTCAGTAGTAGTAGTAGTAGTAGGTCATTAACTCAGCAGTAGTAGTAGTAGTAGTAGTAGTAGGTCATTACCTCAGTAGTAGTAGTAGTAGTAGTAGTAGTAGTAGTAGGTCATTACCTCAGTAGTAGTAGTAGTAGTAGGTCATTACCTCAGTAGTAGTAGTAGTAGTAGTAGTAGGTCATTACCTCAGTAGTAGTAGTAGTAGTAGTACGTCATTACCTCAGTAGTAGTAGCAGAAGTAGTAGGTCATTACCTCAGTAGTAGTAGTAGTAGTAGGTCATTAACTCAGTAGTAGTAGTAGTAGGTCATTAACTCAGTAGTAGTAGTAGTAGGTCATTACCTCAGTAGTAGTAGTAGTAGTAGTAGGTCATTAACTCAGCAGTAGTAGTAGTAGGTCATTACCTCAGTAGTAGTAGTAGTAGTAGTAGGTCATTACCTCAGTAGTAGTTGTAGTAGTAGTAGGTAATTACCTCAGTAGTAGTAGTAGGTCATTAACTCAGCAGTAGTAGTAGTAGTAGGAGTAGGTCATTACCTCAGTAGTAGTTGTAGTAGTAGTAGGTCATTACCTCAGTAGTAGTAGTAGTAGTAGTAGGTCATTACCTCAGTAGTAGTAGTAGGTCATTACCTCAGTAGTAGTAGTAGGTCATTTCCTCAGTAGTAGTAGTAGGTCATTACCTCAGTAGTAGTAGTAGTAGTAGTACTAGGTCATTACCTCAGTAGTAGGAGTAGTAGTAGGTCATTACCTCAGTAGTAGTAGTAGGTCATTACCTCAATAGTAGTAGTAGTAGTAGTAGTAGTAGGTCATTACCTCAGTAGCAGTAGTAGTAGGTCATTACCTCAGTAGTAGTAGTAGTAGGTCATTACCTCAGTAGTAGTAGTAGTAGTAGTAGTAGGTCATTACCTCAGTAGTAGTAGTAGTAGTAGTAGTAGTAGTAGTAGTAGTAGTAGTAGTAGTAGGTCATTACCTCAGTAGTAGTAGTAGTAGGTCATTACCTCAGTAGTAGTAGTAGTAGGTCATTACCTCAGTAGTAGTAGTAGTAGTATACCTCAGTAGTAGTAGTAGTAGGTCATTACCTCAGTAGTAGTAGTAGTAGTATACCTCAGTAGTAGTAGTAGTAGTAGGTCATTACCTCAGTAGTAGTAGTAGTAGTAGGTCATTACCTCAGTAGTAGTAGTAGTAGTAGGTCATTACCTCAGTAGTAGTAGTAGTAGTAGTAGTAGTAGTAGGTCAATTCCTCAGTAGTAGTAGTACTAGGTCATTACCTCAGTAGTAGTAGTAGTAGTAGTAGTAGTAGGTCATTACCTCAGTAGTAGTAGTAGTAGTAGTAGGTCATTAACTCAGCAGTAGTAGTAGTAGTAGTAGGTCATTACCTCAGTAGTAGTAGTAGTAGTAGTAGGTCATTACCTCAGTAGTAGTTGTAGTAGTAGTAGGTCATTACCTCAGTAGTAGTAGTAGGTCATTAACTCAGCAGTAGTAGTAGTAGTAGGAGTAGGTCATTACCTCAGTAGTAGTTGTAGTAGTAGTAGGTCATTACCTCAGTAGTAGTAGTAGTAGTAGGTCATTACCTCAGTAGTAGTAGTAGGTCATTACCTCAGTAGTAGTAGTAGTAGTAGGTCATTACCTCAGTAGTAGTAGTAGGTCATTACCTCAATAGTAGTAGTAGTAGTAGTAGTAGTAGTAGGTCATTACCTCAGTAGCAGTAGTAGTAGGTCATTACCTCAGTAGTAGTAGTAGGTCATTACGTCAGTAGTAGTAGGTCATTACCGTAGTAGTAGTAGTAGGTCATTACCTCAGTAGTAGTAGTAGTAGGTCATTACCTCAGTAGTAGTAGTAGTAGGTCAATTCCTCAGTAGTAGTAGTACTAGGTCATTACCTCAGTAGTAGTAGTAGTAGTAGTAGTAGGTCATTACCTCAGTAGTAGTAGTAGTAGTAGTAGGTCATTAACTCAGCAGTAGTAGTAGTAGTAGTAGGTCATTACCTCAGTAGTAGTAGTAGTAGTAGTAGTAGGTCATTACCTCAGTAGTAGTTGTAGTAGTAGTAGGTCATTACCTCAGTAGTAGTAGTAGGTCATTAACTCAGCAGTAGTAGTAGTAGTAGGAGTAGGTCATTACCTCAGTAGTAGTTGTAGTAGTAGTAGGTCATTACCTCAGTAGTAGTAGTAGTAGTAGGTCATTACCTCAGTAGTAGTAGTAGGTCATTACCTCAGTAGTAGTAGTAGGTCATTACCTCAGTAGTAGTAGTAGGTCATTACCTCAGTAGTAGTAGTAGTAGTAGTACTAGGTCATTACCTCAGTAGTAGTAGTAGTAGTAGTAGGTCATTACCTCAGTAGTAGTAGTAGGTCATTACCTCAATAGTAGTAGTAGTAGTAGTAGTAGGTCATTACCTCAGTAGCAGTAGTAGTAGGTCATTACCTCAGTAGTAGTAGTAGTAGGTCATTACCTCAGTAGTAGTAGTAGTAGTAGTAGTAGGTCATTAACTCAGTAGTAGTAGTAGTAGTAGGTCATTACCTCAGTAGTAGTAGTAGGTCATTACCTCAGTAGTAGTAGTAGTAGTAGTAGTAGTAGGTCATTACCTCAGTAGTAGTAGTAGTAGTAGGTCATTAACTCAGCAGTAGTAGTAGTAGTAGTAGTAGTAGGTCATTACCTCAGTAGTAGTAGTAGTAGTAGTAGTAGTAGGTCATTACCTCAGTAGTAGTAGTAGTAGTAGGTCATTACCTCAGTAGTAGTAGTAGTAGTAGTAGTAGGTCATTACCTCAGTAGTAGTAGTAGTAGTACGTCATTACCTCAGTAGTAGTAGCAGAAGTAGTAGGTCATTACCTCAGTAGTAGTAGTAGTAGTAGGTCATTAACTCAGTAGTAGTAGTAGTAGGTCATTAACTCAGTAGTAGTAGTAGTAGGTCATTACCTCAGTAGTAGTAGTAGTAGTAGTAGGTCATTAACTCAGCAGTAGTAGTAGTAGTAGTAGGTCATTACCTCAGTAGTAGTAGTAGTAGTAGTAGGTCATTACCTCAGTAGTAGTTGTAGTAGTAGTAGGTAATTACCTCAGTAGTAGTAGTAGGTCATTAACTCAGCAGTAGTAGTAGTAGTAGGAGTAGGTCATTACCTCAGTAGTAGTTGTAGTAGTAGTAGGTCATTACCTCAGTAGTAGTAGTAGTAGTAGGTCATTACCTCAGTAGTAGTAGTAGGTCATTACCTCAGTAGTAGTAGTAGGTCATTTCCTCAGTAGTAGTAGTAGGTCATTACCTCAGTAGTAGTAGTAGTAGTAGTACTAGGTCATTACCTCAGTAGTAGTAGTAGTAGTAGGTCATTACCTCAGTAGTAGTAGTAGTAGGTCATTACCTCAATAGTAGTAGTAGTAGTAGTAGTAGTAGGTCATTACCTCAGTAGCAGTAGTAGTAGGTCATTACCTCAGTAGTAGTAGTAGTAGTAGGTCATTACCTCAGTAGTAGTAGTAGTAGTAGTAGTAGGTCATTACCTCAGTAGTAGTAGTAGTAGTAGTAGTAGTAGTAGTAGTAGTAGTAGTAGTAGTAGGTCATTACCTCAGTAGTAGTAGTAGTAGGTCATTACCTCAGTAGTAGTAGTAGTAGGTCATTACCTCAGTAGTAGTAGTAGTAGTATACCTCAGTAGTAGTAGTAGTAGGTCATTACCTCAGTAGTAGTAGTAGTAGTATACCTCAGTAGTAGTAGTAGTAGTAGGTCATTACCTCAGTAGTAGTAGTAGTAGTAGGTCATTACCTCAGTAGTAGTAGTAGTAGTAGGTCATTACCTCAGTAGTAGTAGTAGTAGTAGTAGTAGTAGGTCAATTCCTCAGTAGTAGTAGTACTAGGTCATTACCTCAGTAGTAGTAGTAGTAGTAGTAGTAGTAGGTCATTACCTCAGTAGTAGTAGTAGTAGTAGTAGGTCATTAACTCAGCAGTAGTAGTAGTAGTAGTAGGTCATTACCTCAGTAGTAGTAGTAGTAGTAGTAGGTCATTACCTCAGTAGTAGTTGTAGTAGTAGTAGGTCATTACCTCAGTAGTAGTAGTAGGTCATTAACTCAGCAGTAGTAGTAGTAGTAGGAGTAGGTCATTACCTCAGTAGTAGTTGTAGTAGTAGTAGGTCATTACCTCAGTAGTAGTAGTAGTAGTAGGTCATTACCTCAGTAGTAGTAGTAGGTCATTACCTCAGTAGTAGTAGTAGTAGTAGTAGTAGTAGGTCATTACCTCAGTAGTAGTAGTAGGTCATTACCTCAATAGTAGTAGTAGTAGTAGTAGTAGTAGTAGGTCATTACCTCAGTAGCAGTAGTAGTAGGTCATTACCTCAGTAGTAGTAGTAGGTCATTACGTCAGTAGTAGTAGGTCATTACCGTAGTAGTAGTAGTAGGTCATTACCTCAGTAATAGTAGTAGTAGGTCATTACCTCAGTAGTAGTAGTAGTAGTAGTAGTAGTAGTAGTAGGTCATTACCTCAGTAGTAGTAGTAGTAGTAGTAGGTCATTACCTCAGTAGTAGTAGTAGTAGTAGGTCATTACCTCAGTAGTAGTAGTAGTAGGTCATTACCTCAGTAGTAGTAGTAGTATACCTCAGTAGTAGTAGTAGTAGTAGGTCATTACCTCATTAGTAGTAGTAGTAGGTCATTACCTCAGTAGTAGTAGTAGTAGTAGGTCATTACCTCAGTAGTAGTAGTAGTAGGTCATTACCTCAGTATTAGTAGTAGGTCATTACCTCAGTAGTAGTAATAGGTCATTACCTCAGTAGTAGTAGTAGGTCATTACCTCAGTAGTAGTAGTAGTAGTAGGTCATTACCTCAGTAGTAGTAGTAGTAGTAGGTCATGACCTACTAGTGGTAGTAGGTCATTTCCTCAGTAGTAGTAGTAGTAGGGCATTACCTCAGTAGTAGTAGTAGTAGTATACCTCAGTAGTAGTAGTAGTAGGTCATTACCTCAGTAGTAGTAGTAGGTCATTACCTCAATAGTAGTAGTAGTAGTAGTAGTAGTAGGTCATTACCTCAGTAGCAGTAGTAGTAGGTCATTACCTCAGTAGTAGTAGTAGGTCATTACGTCAGTAGTAGTAGGTCATTACCGTAGTAGTAGTAGTAGGTCATTACCTCAGTAGTAGTAGTAGTAGGTCATTACCTCAGTAGTAGTAGTAGTAGTAGTAGTAGGTCATTACCTCAGTAGTAGTAGTAGTAGTAGTAGGTCATTACCTCAGTAGTAGTAGTAGTAGTAGGTCATTACCTCAGTAGTAGTAGTAGTAGGTCATTACCTCAGTAGTAGTAGTAGTATACCTCAGTAGTAGTAGTAGTAGTAGGTCATTACCTCATTAGTAGTAGTAGTAGGTCATTACCTCAGTAGTAGTAGTAGTAGTAGGTCATTACCTCAGTAGTAGTAGTAGTAGGTCATTACCTCAGTATTAGTAGTAGGTCATTACCTCAGTAGTAGTAATAGGTCATTACCTCAGTAGTAGTAGTAGGTCATTACCTCAGTAGTAGTAGTAGTAGTAGGTCATTACCTCAGTAGTAGTAGTAGTAGTAGGTCATGACCTACTAGTGGTAGTAGGTCATTTCCTCAGTAGTAGTAGTAGTAGTAGTAGTAGTAGGTCAATTCCTCAGTAGTAGGAGGTCATTACCTCAGTAGTATTAGGTCATTACCTCAGTAGTAGTAGTAGTAGGTCATTACCTCAGTAGTAGTAGGTCATTACCGTAGTAGTAGTAGTAGTAGGTCATTACCTCAGTAGTAGTAGTAGTAGGTCATTACCTCAGTAGTAGTAGTAGTAGTAGTAGTAGTAGTAGTAGTAGTAGTAGGTCATTACCTCAGTAGTAGTAGTAGTAGTAGTAGGTCATTACCTCAGTAGTAGTAGTAGTAGTAGTAGGTCATTACCTCAGTAGTAGTAGTAGTAGGTCATTACCTCAGTAGTAGTAGTAGTAGTATACCTCAGTAGTAGTAGTAGTAGTAGGTCATTACCTCATTAGTAGTAGTAGTAGTAGTAGTAGGTCAATTCCTCAGTAGTAGTAGTACTAGGTCATTACCTCAGTAGTAGTAGTAGTAGTAGTAGTAGGTCATTACCTCAGTAGTAGTAGTAGTAGTAGTAGGTCATTAACTCAGCAGTAGTAGTAGTAGTAGTAGGTCATTACCTCAGTAGTAGTAGTAGTAGTAGTAGGTCATTACCTCAGTAGTAGTTGTAGTAGTAGTAGGTCATTACCTCAGTAGTAGTAGTAGGTCATTAACTCAGCAGTAGTAGTAGTAGTAGGAGTAGGTCATTACCTCAGTAGTAGTTGTAGTAGTAGTAGGTCATTACCTCAGTAGTAGTAGTAGTAGTAGGTCATTACCTCAGTAGTAGTAGTAGGTCATTACCTCAGTAGTAGTAGTAGGTCATTACCTCAGTAGTAGTAGTAGGTCATTACCTCAGTAGTAGTAGTAGTAGTAGTACTAGGTCATTACCTCAGTAGTAGTAGTAGTAGTAGGTCATTACCTCAGTAGTAGTAGTAGGTCATTACCTCAATAGTAGTAGTAGTAGTAGTAGTAGGTCATTACCTCAGTAGCAGTAGTAGTAGGTCATTACCTCAGTAGTAGTAGTAGTAGGTCATTACCTCAGTAGTAGTAGTAGTAGTAGTAGTAGGTCATTAACTCAGTAGTAGTAGTAGTAGTAGGTCATTACCTCAGTAGTAGTAGTAGGTCATTACCTCAGTAGTAGTAGTAGTAGTAGTAGTAGTAGGTCATTACCTCAGTAGTAGTAGTAGTAGTAGGTCATTAACTCAGCAGTAGTAGTAGTAGTAGTAGTAGTAGGTCATTACCTCAGTAGTAGTAGTAGTAGTAGTAGTAGTAGTAGTAGGTCATTACCTCAGTAGTAGTAGTAGTAGTAGGTCATTACCTCAGTAGTAGTAGTAGTAGTAGTAGTAGGTCATTACCTCAGTAGTAGTAGTAGTAGTACGTCATTACCTCAGTAGTAGTAGCAGAAGTAGTAGGTCATTACCTCAGTAGTAGTAGTAGTAGTAGGTCATTAACTCAGTAGTAGTAGTAGTAGGTCATTAACTCAGTAGTAGTAGTAGTAGGTCATTACCTCAGTAGTAGTAGTAGTAGTAGTAGGTCATTAACTCAGCAGTAGTAGTAGTAGTAGTAGGTCATTACCTCAGTAGTAGTAGTAGTAGTAGTAGGTCATTACCTCAGTAGTAGTTGTAGTAGTAGTAGGTAATTACCTCAGTAGTAGTAGTAGGTCATTAACTCAGCAGTAGTAGTAGTAGTAGGAGTAGGTCATTACCTCAGTAGTAGTTGTAGTAGTAGTAGGTCATTACCTCAGTAGTAGTAGTAGTAGTAGGTCATTACCTCAGTAGTAGTAGTAGGTCATTACCTCAGTAGTAGTAGTAGGTCATTACCTCAGTAGTAGTAGTAGGTCATTACCTCAGTAGTAGTAGTAGTAGTAGTACTAGGTCATTACCTCAGTAGTAGTAGTAGTAGTAGGTCATTACCTCAGTAGTAGTAGTAGGTCATTACCTCAATAGTAGTAGTAGTAGTAGTAGTAGTAGTAGGTCATTACCTCAGTAGCAGTAGTAGTAGGTCATTACCTCAGTAGTAGTAGTAGTAGGTCATTACCTCAGTAGTAGTAGTAGTAGTAGTAGTAGGTCATTACCTCAGTAGTAGTAGTAGTAGTAGTAGTAGTAGTAGTAGTAGTAGTAGTAGTAGGTCATTACCTCAGTAGTAGTAGTAGTAGGTCATTACCTCAGTAGTAGTAGTAGTAGTATACCTCAGTAGTAGTAGTAGTAGGTCATTACCTCAGTAGTAGTAGTAGTAGTATACCTCAGTAGTAGTAGTAGTAGTAGGTCATTACCTCAGTAGTAGTAGTAGTAGTAGGTCATTACCTCAGTAGTAGTAGTAGTAGTAGGTCATTACCTCAGTAGTAGTAGTAGTAGTAGTAGTAGTAGGTCAATTCCTCAGTAGTAGTAGTACTAGGTCATTACCTCAGTAGTAGTAGTAGTAGTAGTAGTAGGTCATTACCTCAGTAGTAGTAGTAGTAGTAGTAGGTCATTAACTCAGCAGTAGTAGTAGTAGTAGTAGGTCATTACCTCAGTAGTAGTAGTAGTAGTAGTAGGTCATTACCTCAGTAGTAGTTGTAGTAGTAGTAGGTCATTACCTCAGTAGTAGTAGTAGGTCATTAACTCAGTAGTAGTAGTAGGAGTAGGTCATTACCTCAGTAGTAGTTGTAGTAGTAGTAGGTCATTACCTCAGTAGTAGTAGTAGTAGTAGGTCATTACCTCAGTAGTAGTAGTAGTAGGTCATTAACTCAGTAGTAGTAGTAGTAGGTCATTACCTCAGTAGTAGTAGTAGTAGTACGTCATTAACTCAGTAGTAGTAGCAGAAGTAGTAGGTCATTACCTCAGTAGTAGTAGTAGTAGTAGGTCATTAACTCAGTAGTAGTAGTAGTAGGTCATTACCTCAGTAGTAGTAGTAGGTCATTACCTCAGTAGTAGTAGTAGGTCATTACCTCAGTAGTAGTAGTAGTGGTCATTACCTCAGTAGTAGTAGTCATAGTAGGTCATTACCTCAGTAGTAGTAGGTCATTACCGTAGTAGTAGTAGTAGTAGGTCATTACCTCAGTAGTAGTAGTAGTAGTAGGTCATTACCTCAGTAGCAGTAGTAGTAGGTCATTACCTCAGTAGTAGTAGTAGTAGTAGGTCATTACCTCAGTAGTAGTAGTAGGCCATTACCTCGGTAGTAGTAGTAGTAGTAGTAGTAGTAGTAGTAGTAGTAGTAGTAGGTCATTACCTCAGTAGTAGTAGTAGTAGGTCATTACCTCAGTAGTGTAGTAGGTCATTACCTCAATAGTAGTAGTAGTAGTAGTAGTAGGTCATTACCTCAGTAGTAGTAGTAGTAGTAGTAGGTCATTACCTCAGTAGTAGTAGTAGTAGTAGTAGTAGGTCATTACCTCAGTAGTAGTAGTAGTAGTAGTAGGTCATTACCTCAGTAGTAGTAGTAGTAGTAGTAGTAGTATGTCATTACCTCAGTATTAGTAGTAGGTCATTACCTCAGTAGTAGTAGTAGTAGGTCATTACCTCAGTAGTAGTAGTAGGTCATTTCCTCAGTAGTAGTAGTAGTAGTAGGTCATTACCTCAGTAGTAGTAGTAGTAGTTGGTCATTACCTCAGTAGTAGTAGTAGTAGTAGGTCATTTCCTCAGTAGTAGTAGTAGGTCATTACCTCAGTAGTAGTAGTAGTAGTAGTAGTAGTAGGTCATTACCTCAGTAGTAGTAGTAGTAGGTCATTACCTCAGTAATAGTAGTAGGTCATTACCTCGGTAGTAGTAGTAGTAGTAGTAGTAGGTCATTACCTCAGTAGTAGTAGTAGTAGGTCATTACCTCAGTAGCAGTAGTAGGTCATTACCTCAGTAGTAGTAGTAGTAGTAGTAGTAGGTCATTACCTCAGTAGTAGTAGTAGTGGTCATTACCTCAGTAGTAGTAGTCATAGTAGGTAATTACCTCAGTAGTAGTAGGTCATTACCGTAGTAGTAGTAGTAGTAGTAGTAGTAGTAGTAGTAGTAGTAGTAGTAGTAGGTCATTACCTCAGTAGTAGTAGTAGGTCATTACCTCAGTAGTAGTAGTAGTAGTAGGTCATTTCCTCAGTAGTAGTAGTAGGTCATTACCTCAGTAGTAGTAGTAGGTCATTACCTCAGTAGTAGTAGTAGTAGTAGTAGGTCATTACCTCAGTAGTAGTAGTAGGTCATTACCTCAGTAGTAGTAGTAGGTCATTACCTCAGTAGTAGTAGTAGTAGTTCATTACCTCAGTAGTAGTAGTAGTGGTCATTACCTCAGTAGTAGTAGTATAGTCATTACCTCAGTAGTAGTAGTAGTAGTAGGTCATTACCTCAGTAGTAGTAGTAGTAGTAGGTCATTACCTCAGTAGTAGTAGTAGTAGTAGGTCATTACCTCAGTAGTAGTAGTACTAGGTCATTACATCAGTAGTAGTAGTAGTAGTAGGTCATTACCTCAGTAGTAGTAGTAGGTCATTACCTCAGTAGTAGTAGTAGTAGTAGGTCATTACCTCAGTAGTAGTAGTAGTAGTAGTGGCCATTACCTCAGTAGTAGTAGGTCATTACCAGTAGTAGTAGTAGTAGTAGTAGTAGTAGTAGTAGTAGTAGTAGTAGTAGGTCATTACCTCAGTAGTAGTAGTAGTAGTAGTAGGTCATTACCTCAGTAGTAGTAGTAGTAGTAGTAGTAGTAGTAGGTCATTACCTCAGTAGTAGTAGTAGTAGGTCATTACCTCAGTAGTAGTAGTAGTAGTAGTAGGTCATTACCTCAGTAGTAGTAGTAGGTCATTTCCTCAGTAGTAGTAGTAGTAGTAGGTCATTACCTCAGTAGTAGTAGTAGTAGTTGGTCATTACCTCAGTAGTAGTAGTAGTAGTAGGTCATTTCCTCAGTAGTAGTAGTAGGTCATTACCTCAGTAGTAGTAGTAGTAGTAGTAGGTCATTACCTCAGTAGTAGTAGTAGTAGTAGTAGGTCATTACCTCAGTAGTAGTAGTAGGTCATTACCTCAGTAGTAGTAGTAGGTCATTACCTCAGTAGTAGTAGTAGTAGTAGTAGGTCATTACCTCAGTAGTAGTAGTAGTAGTAGTAGTAGTAGGTCATTACCTCAGTAGTAGTAGTAGTAGTTCATTACCTCAGTAGTAGTAGTAGTGGTCATTACCTCAGTAGTAGTAGTCATAGTAGGTCATTACCTCAGTAGTAGTAGTAGTAGTAGTAGGTCATTACCTCAGTAGTAGTAGTAGTAGTAGGTCATTTACCTCAGTAGTAGTAGTAGTAGTAGTAGTAGTAGGTCATTACCTCAGTAGTAGTAGTAGGTCATTACCTCAGTAGTAGTAGTAGGTCATTACCTCAGTAGTAGTAGTAGTAGTAGTAGTAGTAGGTCATTACCTCAGTAGTAGTAGTAGGTCATTACCTCAGTAGTAGTAGTAGTAGTTCATTACCTCAGTAGTAGTAGTAGTGGTCATTACCTCAGTAGTAGTTGTCATAGTAGGTCATTACCTCAGTAGTAGTAGTAGTAGTAGTAGGTCATTACCTCAGTAGTAGTAGTAGTAGTAGGTCATTACCTCAGTAGTAGTAGTACTAGGTCATTACCTCAGTAGTAGTAGTAGTAGTAGGTCATTACCTCAGTAGTAGTAGTAGGTCATTACCTCAGTAGTAGTAGTAGTGGTCATTACCTCAGTAGTAGTAGTAGTAGTGGCCATTACCTCAGTAGTAGTAGGTCATTACCGTAGTAGTAGTAGTAGTAGTAGTAGTAGTAGTAGTAGTAGTAGGTCATTACCTCAGTAGTAGTAGTAGTAGTAGTAGGTCATTACCTCAGTAGTAGTAGTAGTAGTAGTAGTAGTAGTAGGTCATTACCTCAGTATTAGTAGTAGGTCATTACCTCAGTAGTAGTAGTAGGTCATTACCTCAGTAGTAGTAGTAGGTCATTACCTCAGTAGTAGTAGTAGGTCATTACCTCAGTAGTAGTAGTAGTAGTAGTAGTAGTAGGTCAATTCCTCAGTTGTAGTAGTAGTAGTAGATCATTACCTCAGTAGTAGTAGTAGTAGTAGTAGTAGTAGTAGTAGTAGTAGGTCATTACCTCAGTAGTAGTAGTAGTAGTAGTAGGTCATTACCTCAGTAGTAGTAGTAGTAGTAGTAGTAGTAGGTCATTACCTCAGTAGTAGTAGTAGTAGGTCATTACCTCAGTAGTAGTAGTAGTAGTAGGTCATTACCTCAGTAGTAGTAGTAGTAGGTCATTACCTCAGTAGTAGTAGTAGTAGGTCATTACCTCAGTAGTAGTAGTAGTAGGTCATTACCTCAGTAGTAGTAGTAGTAGGTCATTACCTCAGTAGTAGTAGTAGTAGTAGTAGTAGTAGTAGGTCAATTCCTCAGTAGTAGTAGTACTAGGTCATTACCTCAGTAGTAGTAGTAGTAGTAGGTCATTACCTCAGTAGTAGTAGTAGTAGGTCATTAACTCAGCAGTAGTAGTAGTAGTAGTAGTAGGTCATTCATTACCTCAGTAGTAGTAGTAGTAGTAGTAGGTCATTACCTCAGTAGTAGTAGTAGTAGTACGTCATTACCTCAGTAGTAGTAGCAGAAGTAGTAGGTCATTACCTCAGTAGTAGTAGTAGTAGGTCATTAACTCAGTAGTAGTAGTAGTAGGTCATTAACTCAGTAGTAGTAGTAGTAGGTCATTACCTCAGTAGTAGTAGTAGGTCATTACCTCAGTAGTAGTAGTAGTGGTCATTACCTCAGTAGTAGTAGTCATAGTAGGTCATTACCTCAGTAGTAGTAGGTCATTACCGTAGTAGTAGTAGTAGTAGGTCATTACCTCAGTAGTAGTAGTAGTAGTAGGTCATTACCTCAGTAGTAGTAGTAGTAGTAGGTCATTACCTCAGTAGTAGTAGTAGTAGTAGTAGTAGATCATTACCTCAGTAGTAGTAGTAGTAGTACGTCATTACCTCAGTAGTAGTAGCAGAAGTAGTAGGTCATTACCTCAGTAGTAGTAGTAGTAGTAGGTCATTAACTCAGTAGTAGTAGTAGTAGGTCATTACCTCAGTAGTAGTAGTAGGTCATTACCTCAGTAGTAGTAGTAGTGGTCATTACCTCAGTAGTAGTAGTCATAGTAGGTCATTACCTCAGTAGTAGTAGGTCATTACCGTAGTAGTAGTAGTAGTAGGTCATTACCTCAGTAGTAGTAGTAGTAGTAGGTCATTACCTCAGTAGCAGTAGTAGTAGGTCATTACCTCAGTAGTAGTAGTAGTAGTAGGTCATTACCTCAGTAGTAGTAGTAGTAGTAGGTCATTACCTCAGTAGTAGTAGTAGGCCATTACCTCGGTAGTAGTAGTAGTAGTAGTAGTAGTAGTAGTAGTAGTAGTAGGTCATTACCTCAGTAGTAGTAGTAGTAGGTCATTACCTCAGTAGTGTAGTAGGTCATTACCTCAATAGTAGTAGTAGTAGTAGTAGTAGGTCATTACCTCAGTAGTAGTAGTAGTAGTAGTAGGTCATTACCTCAGTAGTAGTAGTAGTAGTAGTAGTAGGTCATTACCTCAGTAGTAGTAGTAGTAGTAGTAGGTCATTACCTCAGTAGTAGTAGTAGTAGTAGTAGTAGTAGTATGTCATTACCTCAGTAGTAGTAGTAGTAGGTCATTACCTCAGTAGTAGTAGTAGGTCATTTCCTCAGTAGTAGTAGTAGTAGTAGGTCATTACCTCAGTAGTAGTAGTAGTAGTTGGTCATTACCTCAGTAGTAGTAGTAGTAGTAGGTCATTTCCTCAGTAGTAGTAGTAGGTCATTACCTCAGTAGTAGTAGTAGTAGTAGTAGTAGGTCATTACCTCAGTAGTAGTAGTAGTAGGTCATTACCTCAGTAATAGTAGTAGGTCATTACCTCGGTAGTAGTAGTAGTAGTAGTAGTAGGTCATTACCTCAGTAGTAGTAGTAGGTCATTACCTCAGTAGTAGTAGTAGGTCATTTCCTCAGTAGTAGTAGTAGTAGTAGGTCATTACCTCAGTAGTAGTAGTAGTAGTTGGTCATTACCTCAGTAGTAGTAGTAGTAGTAGGTCATTACCTCAGTAGCAGTAGTAGGTCATTACCTCAGTAGTAGTAGTAGTAGTAGTAGTAGGTCATTACCTCAGTAGTAGTAGTAGTGGTCATTACCTCAGTAGTAGTAGTCATAGTAGGTAATTACCTCAGTAGTAGTAGGTCATTACCGTAGTAGTAGTAGTAGTAGTAGTAGTAGTAGTAGTAGTAGTAGTAGTAGTAGGTCATTTACCTCAGTAGTAGTAGTAGTAGTAGTAGGTCATTACCTCAGTAGTAGTAGTAGGTCATTACCTCAGTAGTAGTAGTAGGTCATTACCTCAGTAGTAGTAGTAGTAGTAGTAGGTCATTACCTCAGTAGTAGTAGTAGGTCATTACCTCAGTAGTAGTAGTAGGTCATTACCTCAGTAGTAGTAGTAGTAGTTCATTACCTCAGTAGTAGTAGTAGTGGTCATTACCTCAGTAGTAGTTGTCATAGTAGGTCATTACCTCAGTAGTAGTAGTAGTAGTAGGTCATTACCTCAGTAGTAGTAGTAGTAGTAGGTCATTACCTCAGTAGTAGTAGTAGTAGTAGGTCATTACCTCAGTAGTAGTAGTACTAGGTCATTACATCAGTAGTAGTAGTAGTAGTAGGTCATTACCTCAGTAGTAGTAGTAGGTCATTACCTCAGTAGTAGTAGTAGTGGTCATTACCTCAGTAGTAGTAGTAGTAGTAGTGGCCATTACCTCAGTAGTAGTAGGTCATTACCGTAGTAGTAGTAGTAGTAGTAGTAGTAGTAGTAGTAGTAGTAGTAGTAGGTCATTACCTCAGTAGTAGTAGTAGTAGTAGTAGTAGTAGTAGTAGGTCATTACCTCAGTATTAGTAGTAGGTCATTACCTCAGTAGTAGTAGTAGGTCATTACCTCAGTAGTAGTAGTAGGTCATTTCCTCAGTAGTAGTAGTAGTAGTAGGTCATTACCTCAGTAGTAGTAGTAGTAGTTGGTCATTACCTCAGTAGTAGTAGTAGTAGTAGGTCATTTCCTCAGTAGTAGTAGTAGGTCATTACCTCAGTAGTAGTAGTAGTAGTAGTAGGTCAATTCCTCAGTTGTAGTAGTAGTAGTAGTAGATCATTACCTCAGTAGTAGTAGTAGTAGTAGTAGTAGTAGTAGTAGTAGTAGTAGTAGTAGTAGGTCATTACCTCAGTAGTAGTAGTAGTAGGCCATTACCTCGGTAGTAGTAGTAGTAGTAGTAGTAGTAGTAGTAGTAGGTCATTACCTCAGTAGTAGTAGTAGTAGGTCATTACCTCAGTAGTGTAGTAGGTCATTACCTCAATAGTAGTAGTAGTAGTAGTAGTAGGTCATTACCTCAGTAGTAGTAGTAGTAGTAGTAGGTCATTACCTCAGTAGTAGTAGTAGTAGTAGTAGTAGGTCATTACCTCAGTAGTAGTAGTAGTAGTAGTAGGTCATTACCTCAGTAGTAGTAGTAGTAGTAGTAGTAGTAGTATGTCATTACCTCAGTAGTAGTAGTAGTAGGTCATTACCTCAGTAGTAGTAGTAGGTCATTTCCTCAGTAGTAGTAGTAGTAGTAGGTCATTACCTCAGTAGTAGTAGTAGTAGTTGGTCATTACCTCAGTAGTAGTAGTAGTAGTAGGTCATTTCCTCAGTAGTAGTAGTAGGTCATTACCTCAGTAGTAGTAGTAGTAGTAGTAGTAGGTCATTACCTCAGTAGTAGTAGTAGTAGGTCATTACCTCAGTAATAGTAGTAGGTCATTACCTCGGTAGTAGTAGTAGTAGTAGTAGTAGGTCATTACCTCAGTAGTAGTAGTAGTAGGTCATTACCTCAGTAGCAGTAGTAGGTCATTACCTCAGTAGTAGTAGTAGTAGTAGTAGTAGGTCATTACCTCAGTAGTAGTAGTAGTGGTCATTACCTCAGTAGTAGTAGTCATAGTAGGTAATTACCTCAGTAGTAGTAGGTCATTACCGTAGTAGTAGTAGTAGTAGTAGTAGTAGTAGTAGTAGTAGTAGTAGTAGTAGTAGTAGGTCATTTACCTCAGTAGTAGTAGTAGTAGTAGTAGGTCATTACCTCAGTAGTAGTAGTAGGTCATTACCTCAGTAGTAGTAGTAGGTCATTACCTCAGTAGTAGTAGTAGTAGTAGTAGGTCATTACCTCAGTAGTAGTAGTAGGTCATTACCTCAGTAGTAGTAGTAGGTCATTACCTCAGTAGTAGTAGTAGTAGTTCATTACCTCAGTAGTAGTAGTAGTGGTCATTACCTCAGTAGTAGTTGTCATAGTAGGTCATTACCTCAGTAGTAGTAGTAGTAGTAGGTCATTACCTCAGTAGTAGTAGTAGTAGTAGGTCATTACCTCAGTAGTAGTAGTAGTAGTAGGTCATTACCTCAGTAGTAGTAGTACTAGGTCATTACATCAGTAGTAGTAGTAGTAGTAGGTCATTACCTCAGTAGTAGTAGTAGGTCATTACCTCAGTAGTAGTAGTAGTGGTCATTACCTCAGTAGTAGTAGTAGTAGTAGTGGCCATTACCTCAGTAGTAGTAGGTCATTACCGTAGTAGTAGTAGTAGTAGTAGTAGTAGTAGTAGTAGTAGTAGTAGTAGTAGTAGTAGTAGGTCATTACCTCAGTAGTAGTAGTAGTAGTAGTAGTAGTAGTAGTAGGTCATTACCTCAGTATTAGTAGTAGGTCATTACCTCAGTAGTAGTAGTAGGTCATTACCTCAGTAGTAGTAGTAGGTCATTTCCTCAGTAGTAGTAGTAGTAGTAGGTCATTACCTCAGTAGTAGTAGTAGTAGTTGGTCATTACCTCAGTAGTAGTAGTAGTAGTAGGTCATTTCCTCAGTAGTAGTAGTAGGTCATTACCTCAGTAGTAGTAGTAGTAGTAGTAGGTCAATTCCTCAGTTGTAGTAGTAGTAGTAGTAGATCATTACCTCAGTAGTAGTAGTAGTAGTAGTAGTAGTAGTAGTAGTAGTAGTAGTAGTAGGTCATTACCTCAGTAGTAGTAGTAGTAGGCCATTACCTCGGTAGTAGTAGTAGTAGTAGTAGTAGTAGTAGTAGTAGTAGTAGTAGGTCATTACCTCAGTAGTAGTAGTAGTAGGTCATTACCTCAGTAGTGTAGTAGGTCATTACCTCAATAGTAGTAGTAGTAGTAGTAGTAGGTCATTACCTCAGTAGTAGTAGTAGTAGTAGTAGGTCATTACCTCAGTAGTAGTAGTAGTAGTAGTAGTAGGTCATTACCTCAGTAGTAGTAGTAGTAGTAGTAGGTCATTACCTCAGTAGTAGTAGTAGTAGTAGTAGTAGTAGTAGTATGTCATTACCTCAGTAGTAGTAGTAGTAGGTCATTACCTCAGTAGTAGTAGTAGGTCATTTCCTCAGTAGTAGTAGTAGTAGTAGGTCATTACCTCAGTAGTAGTAGTAGTAGTTGGTCATTACCTCAGTAGTAGTAGTAGTAGTAGGTCATTTCCTCAGTAGTAGTAGTAGGTCATTACCTCAGTAGTAGTAGTAGTAGTAGTAGTAGGTCATTACCTCAGTAGTAGTAGTAGTAGGTCATTACCTCAGTAATAGTAGTAGGTCATTACCTCGGTAGTAGTAGTAGTAGTAGTAGTAGGTCATTACCTCAGTAGTAGTAGTAGTAGGTCATTACCTCAGTAGCAGTAGTAGGTCATTACCTCAGTAGTAGTAGTAGTAGTAGTAGTAGGTCATTACCTCAGTAGTAGTAGTAGTGGTCATTACCTCAGTAGTAGTAGTCATAGTAGGTAATTACCTCAGTAGTAGTAGGTCATTACCGTAGTAGTAGTAGTAGTAGTAGTAGTAGTAGTAGTAGTAGTAGTAGTAGTAGTAGTAGGTCATTTACCTCAGTAGTAGTAGTAGTAGTAGTAGGTCATTACCTCAGTAGTAGTAGTAGGTCATTACCTCAGTAGTAGTAGTAGGTCATTACCTCAGTAGTAGTAGTAGTAGTAGTAGGTCATTACCTCAGTAGTAGTAGTAGGTCATTACCTCAGTAGTAGTAGTAGGTCATTACCTCAGTAGTAGTAGTAGTAGTTCATTACCTCAGTAGTAGTAGTAGTGGTCATTACCTCAGTAGTAGTTGTCATAGTAGGTCATTACCTCAGTAGTAGTAGTAGTAGTAGGTCATTACCTCAGTAGTAGTAGTAGTAGTAGGTCATTACCTCAGTAGTAGTAGTAGTAGTAGGTCATTACCTCAGTAGTAGTAGTACTAGGTCATTACATCAGTAGTAGTAGTAGTAGTAGGTCATTACCTCAGTAGTAGTAGTAGGTCATTACCTCAGTAGTAGTAGTAGTGGTCATTACCTCAGTAGTAGTAGTAGTAGTAGTGGCCATTACCTCAGTAGTAGTAGGTCATTACCGTAGTAGTAGTAGTAGTAGTAGTAGTAGTAGTAGTAGTAGTAGTAGTAGTAGTAGTAGGTCATTACCTCAGTAGTAGTAGTAGTAGTAGTAGTAGTAGTAGGTCATTACCTCAGTATTAGTAGTAGGTCATTACCTCAGTAGTAGTAGTAGGTCATTACCTCAGTAGTAGTAGTAGGTCATTTCCTCAGTAGTAGTAGTAGTAGTAGGTCATTACCTCAGTAGTAGTAGTAGTAGTTGGTCATTACCTCAGTAGTAGTAGTAGTAGTAGGTCATTTCCTCAGTAGTAGTAGTAGGTCATTACCTCAGTAGTAGTAGTAGTAGTAGTAGGTCAATTCCTCAGTTGTAGTAGTAGTAGTAGTAGATCATTACCTCAGTAGTAGTAGTAGTAGTAGTAGTAGTAGTAGTAGTAGTAGTAGGTCATTACCTCAGTAGTAGTAGTAGTAGTAGGTCATTACCTCAGTAGTAGTAGTAGTAGTAGTAGTAGTAGGTCATTACCTCAGTAGTAGTAGTAGTAGGTCATTACCTCAGTAGTAGTAGTAGTAGTAGGTCATTACCTCAGTAGTAGTAGTAGTAGGTCATTACCTCAGTAGTAGTAGTAGTAGGTCATTACCTCAGTAGTAGTAGTAGTAGGTCATTACCTCAGTAGTAGTAGTAGTAGGTCATTACCTCAGTAGTAGTAGTAGTAGGTCATTACCTCAGTAGTAGTAGTAGTAGTAGTAGTAGTAGGTCAATTCCTCAGTAGTAGTAGTACTAGGTCATTACCTCAGTAGTAGTAGTAGTAGTAGGTCATTACCTCAGTAGTAGTAGTAGTAGGTCATTAACTCAGCAGTAGTAGTAGTAGTAGTAGTAGTAGGTCATTACCTCAGTAGTAGTAGTAGTAGTAGTAGTAGTAGTAGGTCATTACCTCAGTAGTAGTAGGTCATTACCTCAGTAGTAGTAGTAGTAGTAGTAGGTCATTACCTCAGTAGTAGTAGTAGTAGT